>NW_010312654.1:0-21559 GCF_000700745.2 Antrostomus carolinensis
TAGTTGACCAAGGGAAGCCAGTCAATGCAATAATTTTGGACTTTGATACCATCTCTCACAGTATCCTCCCGGACAAAACGTCCAGCATACAGCTGAATAAACACACACTGCTATGGGTGAGCAATTGGCTGATTTAATCTTGCAACAAAGATATAGTGACATGCAATTGTGATCCAGATAGTCTATGCCATTCCCATTGCATAAAAATCCCCAGAGGTTTGTATCATGTCAACAGAGAAGGGAATTTTTCATATGTCAACTTTTCTCATGGCCAGGCTGTGCCAGCATAATTCAAAACAAATCTAAATGAGATCTGATATCTCCTCTTTGACAAAACACCCCATGTTGATTAAAGTATGTCCCTTTTATTAGCAGCACCTGGCTGTGCAGCTTGTTGCTCAAAATGTGCAGCAGTGTCTCCAGATGCTCAGAATCACCTTCTCCTCTAATGGACCATATTTTGGGTGAATATACTCCATCTTGGTCTTCAGATCCATCTGTGTGGACTAAGCATCTGAATCTGCAGACTGGCTCACACCTACGAGTCTCTGTAATTTATTTCTACCACCTCCAGACACAGGCAGAAGCTGTGATCCACAACATGTCCCTAAGGAGCACATTTGCAAACATGACATTTTCTTTGCAGGATATCCTGGAAAGTGAACCAAACGCCCATGCTTTTGGTAGGACAGTGCAGAAATCTGTTCCCTCCCCTTCACATTACACACCTCTCGGAAACATACAAGAGCTTGGGACTTTCTGCAGTGGTGCTGATGCCTGAAGAAGCTTTAAACCATTTTCTGGGTGAAGTCTGTTTGCAACCAAATTAAATCTCTCATCCCATCACTGCTAGGGAAGACCTAGAGTTCTGCAACCAGCCCTCTGTACTGGTAGGTCCTGGTCTGTGCTTTAAGGCAGGCTGTAACACCCCTCTTGGGTGAGAAACACTGCTGGGCCTGGGGTGGACTATGGCCCTGGTAACAGACGGTTCAGTGCAGGGGGCATAAGAGAATAGGTAGGACAAAACACATCCCGTCACTCCCACTGAATTGTACAGTGTGGTCCTGGGATAAAGACCAGGATCTCAATGTAGCATTTCAAGTGGAGGTGTTGGAGTCATGCCAGAACCTTCATATCAAAGAACAGAGTTAAACTCCTTAGGTTAATATATAGATGATTATGAGTGTGTGATGATTCACAGCCTTCCATGGAGTATTCTTTCTACTTTTAGCTAGTCTTTGCCAAAACAGAATCACAAATCTGACAAAAAAATTTTTCCATATCCATGGGGTGTCTACAGCCTCAATGGACAAATGGCTGCTTGAGTGCCAAGGATGACTTGATAGGCATTATCTGACATCCCTCACCTACAAAGAGCTCCACTGAATCCTAGTTTGTATTCCTTGGGCAGGCGGTAGAATGTGAGGAGGAATTGCAGGTCCCTTGAAACTAGGCAGGACGTCAGGGCAAGAGGTTTTGATTGCTGTAGTAATTGATAAAATAATTATTCTAGTGGCTTTCATACAGTAGGACTAAATCATGGCTTTTATTTATCTGAAAAGTACTGCACATGCACTTTTCCTTGCTCCTTTCTAACATTCCCACTGACTAGAATAGATATAAACGCAGCCCTTAGATAAGCTGTAACTCTCCTGGATTCTCAAACAGCAAATTTAACTGTTTCATTCTCCTTCATGAGAAAAAAAAAAGGTGCATGGCCTTTGATTGAAACAGCTGATGATTTGCAGAGATGTCATCAAGAGGGCATAAAAATAAAGAAAATCAACCCAGATGCCAAGGATGGGCTGTTTGCTTCTCCTTGGGACTGGAACATTGATTTCATAGACTGTACATTTATTTGGTGGTGGGGTTTTTTGGAAGGTTTTTTTGTTGTGTTGTTTTTGTTTTGTTGTTTTTTTTTCCAAGGGAATAGAAATTAGTTTGTTTATAGAACAGATTAGCTCTCTGCTGAGAACCGTACTTCTAAGTCAGAGATGAACTGTCCCTGGGGTGAAGAGTAGAGGGAGAGCTCATGGTGAGAGTTTGCAAAGTTCATGTTTGTGCTGTAGTCTTCTTCCTATTACCAGTCATGACCCAAGAAATTAAGAGAGATTAAATTAATTCAATATTTACATTAAAAGGCAAACCCAACTGAAAAAAAATAATAAATGCAGCACTGAACTAAAAAGAGCAGGGCTTTTAGGTTTTCTTAGATCTCCATCTTCAAAAGTAGATTAATTCCTCTTGAACTCTCACACTGATTTGGGTGGGCTTATTCCCTCAAGGATCTTCACTCATGTAAGGACCCTGAAAAGAATATTATCTCATAGCCCACAGGCTGCTTCTGTTAACCAGGGACCATGTAAGCTTAACATCTGCAGTGAGCCAGCGGCCACACAACCTGCTGTTGCAAAGCACTGTGGAAATTTCCCCCCCCTTTCACACCTGTGCGTATCTCCCATCCTTAACCATTTGATGCACCCACAGTGGTGTGCCAATAGTGAACAGAGTAGATAATCCTCAGATCTTCAGTGCTTCCCAGTGACTTGATCCATGACACCTGTATTCCGAGTAATTTTCTGGTGAATGCCCTCCCTGTCTTGCAAAGAAGACACAGTTTAATTGGGGAAAACCCAAAGAGGACATAACCATCTCTCTCCCACTAGGCACTGCCTCAAATGTTTTTAATACTGTACCAGGATCAAGGTCAGGTTGGACAGGGCTCTGAGCATCCTGATCTAGTTGAAGACATCCTTGCTCACTGCAGGGGGGTTGGACTAGCTGTTAAATATCTAAATCTTTGTAAGTCTACAGGTTTTACACTAAGTATAGCAATTTTCCTATGTACACAGATGTCTACCTCTGAGCCTTCCCAGGGTGTCTAAAACTTGTCGGATATTGCAAGATATATGGGTCCCTGGTTCATATTGCCACTAGACACTGCAAACAACACAGGGAATATCTATTTATCCTTGTTGACAAAAACAGTGTGAGAGCATAGATGTCACTAAATTGAATGGTTTACAGTGTTTTCAGTACCAGCAGTTAAGTGACTTGCAGCCCATTTCCCATTTGCATGCCTCACAGGCAGATATCTATAGGCCATAAATTTCCAAGCCCCTACTCATGACTGACTGATTTTAACTAAGAGATACTAATTCTTAATAGCAAAACTCCCTAAAAGTTCACACACATTCCTTTCCCGGTTTTTGACAAGTGCCATAGGAGCACTTGCCTCATTCTTTATTTTGTCTTACCTTGGTCAAGTCATGAAGTGGACAGAACGTTCTTTTAAAAAGTGGGAAATCATTTAGGGTCATCTAAAAATTTCCACTGACTTTCAGTTCTTGAGCACTTGTTTATCATTTGCCATTTATATCTTCTTTTTGTGTATGCATTTTTTATTTCTAGCTATAAATATACTTACAGCAAGGAGGAGAGGGGAGTTCCCTAGGGGATTATGACTTAACTTTCATGGCATTTGTAATTTGTCAAACAGCGCTGGTCCAACTGGGACTACTGGATTGCTATTTCTCAAGGAAACTCACTTCTTAAAAATGTAAGGAAAGAAAATCTACACTTAGATTTATGCATACAAAAACCTGACTAAATTAAGCAATTTCTACCACAGTTTTTACATCTTAAACTAAAGAGAAAAATGGAAGGGAAGAGACTTAATTGATATTGCAACGATATAGTATAACTGGGAGTCATAATTCGGCCCAGAGGTATAAGGACTGAGAGTTTTTATGAAAACAGTATTTCAAATAGTGTTTTCTCTCTAATTTATCTCCACTGAAAAGGGAATTGGTTATAAATGAGACACAGACAGAGGAAAACAGCGCCTACACCTTCCACTGGCAGACCCTTTTAATACTGCATGTGGTTATGGGAGTCACATGCCTCACCATAGGAACTGAAAAACTCATAACACTTTGGTGCATGATGTTTATTGAAGTCCATGCTAAGAATAAAAAAATAAATACTACATATTCTTCTACAGTCTTTGAAGAAAGAAACGTGTTATTTGAATCTCTCCTGTTCTGAAATGTGCAGGGTCAAACATGCAAAATTCTGTCTCTTCACCTGAGGAATACTGCAATGAACAGCATGTAATAAGCTGTACTCAGTTATGCAGCCCTCCATCTCTGCCACCAATTTGAAGAGAAATTGACTTATGGATATGGAGAAATACCCAGGAGTAAGGGTTTCATTGTATTCCAGCAAACTTTTAGAATAGTAGAATAATTGCTTTTAATGTACTTGTGAAAAGGAATTTTCAAAGCAACCAAGAAAATTTAGGAAGCAGACATCTCCAAATCCACTGTCACAGCACTTCCCAAGAGCCCAAACATTAATTGTCATCAGTCTGAAAAGAGAAGCACTTAGTAAAAATCATAATAATAATGATAATGATGATGGTACAAGAAAAAAAATTACTATGGCAAAAAAATTCCCTTTAAGAATCATATCACGTGCATTAACAAGCACATGATGATTTCTCTGGCGTGGTTCATACATAAGGGTTATTGAGACAGAGGGTGCAGGACTGCATTTGCAGCAAAGTTACTGTAGCTTTGTCAAGCTAACACTGCTTACCACTTTCTCAGAGATCAGCAGTGTCCCAGGGCAATCCCGTACTAGGAGAAGATAAGAAAGACCTGTCAGAGTCCAGTACTCCCTGACCAGGCTTTTTTAGATTGTCCACATGTGGAGAAGGTAATGTTTAATATAAAATTTACTTATTTAAGGACAGTTGCTGTTACACAGGATTTCTGATTTAGCAGAGTGATACAGAATATCTTGAAATTGCAATACCAGTGTAAGTTACATTTGGCAAAATATACATAGCAATTGCAATAAACAGTTTAATCACAATACCAATGTGATTCCCATTATCAGTCTCTATACTATGCTCACTGTTATGACACTGGGCACCCCCAGTCACCAGGACAGAATACATGGGTTGGAGCCAGCTAGGGTCAATTGCTCTCTTCTAAATACTGTTGCTAGTTGTCTCATTTTTATACTCTATGTTGGGCTGAGCCACATATTCACTCCCCTCATGCTGTTCTGGCTAACTCAGAGAGACATTCACATTCTTTTAATGAAACATTTACACTACCAGTTAATCCACTCAACTGTTGACAAATGTTTATCTAAAACAAAGACCATCCTCCTTTGCAAAGGAGACTGTTGCAAAGAAGTCAGCTTCCTTGCCACAGCTCTGGTCATTCACATCCTACATCATTCCCTGAGCTTCATAGGTGCATCATCCTTGACCATGTCCTCTGAGCCTGCTTCCACTGTAGGAGTTTATTGTTCAGTCACATGGCCCAAAATCTTCCTGTTCCAACTCTTTCTTGTCCCCAGATTCTTCCCATTTTGGTAACATTTGACCTGTGCCTCAGTCGAATTGAATTAAATTTGACACAGAACAGTTGTAGATTACTGGAAGGCTGATGACAATATATCTTTGTTATTTCTCAAGTTTGAAATGGTCTTGTTCCTGGGTTTTGTGGAAGCCTGGGTATAGTATCTGTTCCTGTTTTGACATTAGTATGCTTTCATTACCCTTAATATTCAGTGAGCCAGCACAAAATTCAGATACTGTCCAGAAGTCTTTTAAACCTTATTTCAAATATTTCAGATCACAAGTACCCAACTCAGTGGGATATAGTGTCCAGACCCTTAAGGTGACACCTATCAACTTCCTACACCTTCACATGTGATGTAGGCCCAGAGAGAGAGCCTTCTGAAAGCAGAATTATTGCATCATTGAGTGATTTTTGCTCCTGCATTTCAGCAAGGATAATTTGCAGCAAATTACTATAACAAAATTACCTGTGAGATCTTATGGAAGGGAAAGGTGATTTTCATTTACAGAATCTATGGATTGGCTTTTCCCCATTCACATCTTCACACATGTGCTCAGAAGCACTAAGACATGTACATCCAGGGCTAGCAATGAGGAACTGATGTGGCTTTGCTTTTGTGCCCTTTAGAAGTGGATGCTGTTTGGGATCTTTTGCCTCAGTATGTCAACTCACCCCTCATAAGTCTTGCTTTCCTTATCTGGTTATTTTATGGCTCCAGTCCTGTTCTTCATCTTCTTGTCACCTTATCTTAAGGTCAATTTGTTCCTCCTCTTCCTTTGAATGAAATCACACACAGAGAGCTATTAATCTTACCTCTCCTTCTAAACTTTGTTCTACCGTTTCATCTGCAGCTTTCATATAAACATTTCAATCCATAATTAACTCATATCAATCTTAATGTTTCTGTTATAAATCTCCGAAAATCTACTTGACTGTAGTATAGCACTAACACTGCTGTGTCACATCCAGGCGTGTTGTCAGCTGCTGGTTGCAGTGTGTCACCCCATCGCCTTGTGCCAGTGTGACCTGATGGACTCTTGCTGGTGAAGGGACCATGCAATACAGATCTGTGTGGCCTCAAATTTCAGTCCAAAAGAGACATCCTCAGCAAACTTGCAGAGTGTCATCCGTAGGAAGTGAGGAGAATTTCCATGATTCTTGAATGTCTCATATTATCTCTTTTATTTAATCCTCAATTGATATAATATAGAAGACTGTGTGAGATTGATTTGCCATTTTTGAAACAGCCTTCAGGAAGATGCCTACGTATAGAATATAGGGCTGATACACAGGATTTAGGTAGGGAAATGACCCCCTGTTAAATGTAGGGTAAACAAAAGGTCATATAAAACCACACATGGATTCAGATGGCTGAGAAAAAACCTGAAATCCAATGATTAATTTACAGCTACAGCTGAGCAAAGGCTTATAAAAATGCAACATGTTGGAACACCTAAGTGAAACGCTGCGTTTGGATATATATATTCTCATTCAGTTCTTAAGCCACATCTGGCTAAAAGAATAAGTACGATAAAAAGTAACATACTGAAAAGTTTTATTTAAAATATTCTTTAAAGCATCTTTAAAAGATAGCACTGAGGCAATCAAATTGGAAACAGAGAAGTCCCTATAGGGAAGGCTGTGCTTCATACCACTGACACAGCTTTATCATGAGTGTAAAGGGTCAGTGGATAAGAATGAATTTTCATGCCATCCTTGCTGTAGGTACACAATAGACTAGAAAGCCCTTTGGCCTGATAGTTATATATTTACCTGATGCATCACTTCAGATGACATTCATTTGAGAACAGCTCTGAGAACAAATGAAAATAACACACATATCACATCCTTTTAATTCTTTGTCAGGTTGTCAAAGCTGAAGTTTTACTTACCCCTGCGAGTGCACACTACAGAAGAAAGATAACTTTGTCCTCAAAGTGCCAACATTTTCTGAAAAATAAAATTACCAACCATTGGGGAAAAAGATCAAAAATATCCTTCAGTGCTTATTTGTAGCTTCTTGGACATTTTCTCTCCCAACAGTAGGTTAGCTCTTTGGAAAGGAGACTGTCTGACGGTTAAAGCACAGTACTGGGAATCAGATGCTTTGGTTTAGTTTCCAGCACAGCCACAAACTTCCTGCACATCTCCGGCTGTGAGAAGGATGACACATGGACTCCACACGATTCAATGTGAATCCCACTGGAGACATTTATTATTGGTTACATGATCACTTATATACTCTTAAGCTGCTAACACACACACACACACAAACAAACAACTCTCCATTGGCTAAAAGCTACTGTTCACACTCCTGGTTACAATACTTGATTGGATAATTCCACCTGTTCATGAGCCATTCTTTTACTTCTGACTAGTTACTAATTACACCACACAAATATTCCCTTATCTTGTCTCACATTGTTTGCTTGTCAGTCTGCTTTGTTTTATTTTTCACTCAAAGTCAGGAATTAGTTGCTCAAGGCTGAAGCTGCCTATAGCTTCAACTCTTAAAGGGTCAACATCTGGCAAGGACTTACTTTCCCTCCCAGTGCTTCAGTGCTCTTTTACATGTCCCAGCTATTCATGTTTAGCACCTCTTAGCTGGATGGGGGTGAGAGGGGAGCCTGCACTGGGAAATGCCTCTGGGCTGAGCACTGACTTAGTGTAATCCCTCTCTTTCTCACTGGCTGGTACCCACACATGCTCCCATGCCCACACCATTGCCAACAGCATCCACAGGCATCCCCAGCTGGGTGGGACCCCAGAAGGAGTTATTCCTGGGAGCTAGACCTCAGCTCATCCCCCCAGGCACATTCCTGTCAGCCATGCATTTTGAAGTACCGTATGCTTGCTTTGTGGCCATAGACAAAACTCTTCAGAGGCTGCCCAGCACAAAACACCTTTGCTCTTCTCACAGAAGCCACAGGTGAGGAGCAGGGCCACCCAAACACCCCATGGTGAGCAGGGGGTGCCTGTGCTGGGGTATCCCAACAGCTCCCCCATACACTCTGCCTGCAGGCAGAGAGACCGGCAGGTACAGAGGTGCAATCCCAGTGTCAGTGCAGTGGCACAGTCCAGCCGTATCCAAGGAGAATAGAAGGCAAGCAGGTCTGCTGAGTGACCTTGTCTGCCCTCATCAGCCGTCCTGCTCCAGGATGCTAGCACAGACATACCATTACTTGTGCCAGGAAATTGGTGCCACTGACCTTGACATAAGTGTGGTCTGTGGCAACCCCAATAAGAACTCAGAGGTCAGGGACCAGAGGCACAATGGACGTTTTGGAGGAAAAGCAAATTTACGTGTATGAACTTCACCAAGCCCCAAGGCTTAGGGCTTGATAGATATACCTGATCTGTTTTGGGGGGTTTTTTTACTGATACAGAGGAAGCCAGAAAAGCAGATCACCTGTTTGCAAAATCTCTGGTCTTTCCTAGTAGCCTGAGCAACTTCATTACTTACCTGCAAATGCTGAAGGTACCAAGTAGAAACAGAGCTGCACAGCAGCACTTCCATAGTGAACATCTGTGTGAGATGACTGTTCCCAGGAGCTTGGCAGGGAGAAGGCGAGTTCAAAAGGGAGAAGTGAAGAATGCTGCCTAGAGTGGTCAGCCCTGCCAAAAGGACCTCTGCATACAGGGAATGCCTGGGCCAACTTGAGCCAACAGCGTATTCTGACTGGAAACAAGCTGAAATTGGGCACTGGGCTACATTAGGAAGAGTGGTCTGCAGATCAAGCTCTGCTTGCTGCAAGTAGGGCCACAGATGAAATCGTGTCCCCTTTGGGGTCCCCTGCTCAACAGAGATGTGGAAGAACTGGAGAGGGTCCAGTGGCAGGCTGCCAAAGTAGTCAGTGGTGTGAGGAGAGGCTGAGGGAGTGGGTTTATTTCTTCTGACAAAGAGGAGCCACAGGGTGCTCCAAGCTCCAGCCTGCCATCCTTGAAAGGGTGGTTGCAGAGTGGATGAAACGCAGCTCAGCTTAGGATTGATACACTCCCAGCAGAGGAGGAACAGGCATGAACTGCACTGGGACAGCCTGCTCAGAGGTGTGGCAGATGCCCATCCTGGGACCCTGCGGTGCTGCTACGTAAAGCCATGGCTTCAGTGGGTTAGTATTGCTCTCCAGAGGTACACAAGTTGCCTGAAACCAAAATAGCATAGACTGAGAAATTAGGAACACTAGGACTGGCTCCTCGGACATAGCCTGCTGCAGTGAGGAGCTATGTGCTGGCCTTCTCTCGTCCTTGGGGTCATTCAGAAGTGTCAAAGCTGATGTTATTTCTGCCCCACATGCTCCTTTTCCCACTAGTAAAACAACAGAATTGCAGCCATTCCTTTTTGTGACAGTGTTTGCGATTTCTAATCCCTTCACTGCTGTTGCCTTATTGCATATAACATTAGGACAGGCAGTGAAGGCAGACAAAGGTGCCTACAAGATGTGGCGGAGCTGGGTCTGTCTCACGTGCAACCTTCCTTCTTTGTGCAAATGCTTCCGCTGAAAAGCGCTGAAATGAAGACATGAATCCTTTCTGATGACAAATATAGTTACACAAAAGATCAAAGGTAAATTAATTGAAGGCGTTGCACTGCTTAATTCTTATAATTGATACCTCTGATATGCATAGGATTCTGTAATCTATAGGACAGATAAGCATAAAGATCATTGTATTATGCTTGAAAAATATTTCTGTAATATAATGGAAGCATTCTGTCATGCTTAGTACATGATTGTAGGACAGAAAAGAACTTCAAGTTAAGAAGATTAATAAAAAGACAAAGAATGAACATTTTCAAATGCTCTTCATTTCAGATTAATTCAGTTTTGAAAAATTAGTACCCTCTTTCTGTCATGCAATACTTATAAATCACAGTCTGAAGAAAGTGCATTTTAAAATATTTATGGTTTATAACTGATTAATCTAAATGTTTGGCATATGTTATCAGTGTTTCTTCTAATTAGCAATATGTTGGTTTGCTCTGTTTTTTCACTGAAACGAAAGCAAGCATCTCAGCTTCAGGATTCATTCTAGCTAAAACACCAGCTATTTTATCTTGCAGTTTAGTTAGAGGAACATTTCCAGATGTGCTGGAGACTGTACTCCCAGATCAAGATGGAAAGATTTAAATAAAGGGAAAAACAACCAGGTCACTACGATGTGGTTAGGCATAAACCTAGGCACAAAACTGAAGGAGAATATTAAGAAATAAATAGTTTATATTCTTGTCTTAATAAACTATTCTATGATAAGCTTCTGTAATCAGAAAATTATGCTTTAAAATCTTACATTGAAAGTGTCATGATTAGAGCTGGTAAAAAAGGTTAAAATCAAAATATGTGTAGATATATTGACTTATTTTTAGTCAGTTTTTAATGTGAGAAATTAGTGGTAGTGTCATAGTGCTGCATCAAGCACAGAGCTCAGTAAGATGTGTCAGTGCTATGTTTTGAACCAGAAAAATAGTTATTCTCCCATAAAACACCATAAAGAGACGGGCCTACTGCACCTGTATTTCCCATCTCCTGCTAACAAGCTCACTCTCAGCTACCACCTGTGCTATTAAAAAAAAACAACAGAAAGAAAATCTTATTGTTCTCATCTCATCTCCAAGACATTTCTCTGCTCTGTACACCTATCCCTCCATGATCTGGCTTCTCACTGTAGAGGAAGTTCAGCCTCCATTTTTGGAAACGTCCCCATCCCAGCTAGCAGCGTGTGGAAAAGGATTTTAACTACTTCTCTCCCTCCAGACCCACACAGAAGCAAGGAAGGATGGGTACCTACATTGGTGGTCTGGAATATCTCACTTGAAGGTACTCCAGCATACTCCCAGGGTGGTGAGACAGCCTGTCTGGTTGTCCAGAGCCTGCTAATGGGGAGCTGGAGGAGAGCAGGGAAGGGTGGGTCCTGTGCCCTCCCACCAGCCCAGCAGTGGTGCAGGTAACCCCTGCTTGTACCCTCCTCCTGGCTCTATGGAGAAGGATGCCAAGTGTAAGTGTCCCAGTGGCTCCCTTGTATACTTGCCTTCAGGATGGTTTTAGAAATTATAATGGAAAGATACACTCAAGATCTCAATCATGTTGTTACATGCAGAGTTAATACTGTCAAAACAGAGTGTCTTCCCACCAGGAGCTGGAGTGTGCTGAGGGGGCTCCTGGGGGAGCTGGTTCACGTTCCCTGTTTTAACCTACACCGGGGAAATGAACCTGGGAAGCCAGAGACACCCCTGGCCTCCCCACACAGACCATAGGATACATGGACTTGGAGGCAAGCAGAGTTTGTCTCTTTATTTTACATGAACCTGGCACCTTCAGTGGAAAAAGGACACTTTTCATCAAAGAGGTCAAATCTATTTTTTCCTTTAAACCATTACATCACTTTCACTTTTCATTTAACACTTGGGAGGGAAAGTTCCTGACCAGAATCATTGCTTCCTTTTTTCTTATAGTGCTTCTGCTCATGTTGAAAACAGTCATTGATGCATCAGGTGCAAATCATTTTACACTGATTATATTCTCAAGGTTTTTATATTTGTGCAGTTTCTTAGGAAAGCGGGACTTCACGTGCTGTATGTGACAGAGATACATACCATGCCATTCTTGCTTTCCTTATTATTGCTTTTTCTCCACACAGTGTTACCAAGAATTTCAGGTGTTATCCTGACGTTTTTTCTCCAGTCCTAACTCTTTCTTTGTTGTACATTGACCCTAAGGATTGTATTATCTGAGTATCTCGAGAGTTCTGCCTAATTAAGGATTTTCTTACAAATCTACCTTTAAACACAAAGGAGAGGAAACCTGAAAAGGTTCAGCATGCACAGATGGGACACACGGAGAGATTAGATGCAGAGATCATTCCCTCTTTGTAAGGCCAGAGATGTCATCTGGGTGTGAAGAGGTAAATTGATCTCTAGGCTCATTTTGGTTTTGGTCTTTCTTGTGACATGACTAATGAAGGCACCCAGCTGTCAGAACCTTCGCAATATGAGCCACTCTTTGTTAGCTATTGGGATAGCATTACCAGCTCTATTCAAATTAATATGATGCTATTAGATGGTAACATTTTGTAGTTGCCCTGAAATAAAGTAAAATCCTGAAGTAGTAACATTCAGGCCTCTACTGAGATCTGACAACAAAGCCAATGGCACCTGTAGACAGCTATCTGCAGTACAGGTGTACCAGTTTGAGCTAGTTGTCTACCTGTCATTAAAATCAGTGAATAAATAATCTTCTGGTCCATGTATCAATGGAGATAAGGGCAATATTCTTCTGGTCAGATGTCAACAGTGTCCATATGATGACTCCCTGAAGTCCAAAAACTAGCTCTGCCTGGGCTACAAAAATAATCACTCTTGCTGAGATGTACACACCTGCATGTTGGGTACATTCACACAGATGAATTCCACCTTTGTGTCCTCCAGCTTTGAGTGTCTATATTGAGGCACTTGGGTCATAAATCTAGGAAGAAATGAGAATCCATTGTCTGTGCCTCGTAGCGTGATCTCTGTGAGACAGAGGAGCAAGCGTTAACAATAAATCTTATGTTGAAAGAGCGAGTCAAGCTGGAAATCTTCACGGTGCTTTGCATCATCTCATCTCCAGTATGGCATATTTAAAATATAGCTTTTCAAGGGAAGTGGTGTAATAGATGAAAAAAACCCAAAAAACCCCAAAACAAAACAGAGAACAAAAGCAGAGCTCTCCTTTTTTTCCCAGCTTCTATTTAATTTAATAACATGTTGCTAACTGATAAGCTTCAAACCTGACAATTTAATAAAGAACATCTATAAATATATATTGGAATTTAGGATTCTTGAGCCTCTAAACATCAGCTTCATTGTGAACTAGGTTATCGAGATACATAACATAATCCCCACTCGTTTCTTTTGAAAAAGACAAGTACGGTTTGGTTTGGGAAATAAGATTGTGTATAGAAACACAAATGTATCTTTTCATTTTGCTTATTATTTACTGCATATCATTCTTTATTGCCCTGACTGCCCTCACAGTGTTTGGACTACCGGAGATAATGGAATTCCAGAAGGACTGAAATCCACACAAATGCCCAAGTGTTTTACTGAACTTAATCCTTAGCCCTAGTGTCTTGTGTAATACTTGGAAGCCCTCCTTTGCTCCCATGGAAACACTGAGATGTCTCATGTTTAGAAAGTATTATGGTGGCTAGTTAATAATGTTTGCTCCTTCTCTGGAAGAGAATTACTTAGTCTAAATGCATGGCAAATTAGTCTGATGATTTGATTTCCTTGTTTTTCTGATCTCAGCCAATGATAGAGTGAATCATTATCAGTGGTTTCCTCTGAGGTGACCAACACCTGCAATATTTCAGAGGATGCATTTGTCTGTGACCAGCCCAGTTTGCAGATGCCTACTGCAGAATTCTGCCTACTTTACAGAGAACCAGGAGAGAGCATTTGCTATCCTTTTTTGTTGTTGTTGTTGTTACTTTTGCCACTACTTGGTACAGTTAGTGTTCTTAGAAAAACATTTGAACAGTGCCTCTAAGTTTCTCCTTTTGGTAAGAATGCTACAACGTGAAATGTCTCCTAATCTTTTGGGTTCTTTATCCACTGCTCCTCACCTCTACAGTACCTTCAACCAAAAGCTTTCTAAAATACTGGGAAGACTGTTGCCTTTCAGCTTGAAGATTTAGGCATCTATTATGACATTTAGCCTGACTTTATCACCTCTTTCCAAAAAGGGGATTGGTATTTAGGCTTCTTCCTTTCTCTTCCCTGAAAGCTCTGGGGTGCCCACATTTCCCACAGGTCATGTCTGTGTGATGGGGGCTGTGATCCTAAAAGTCACAACGTGGAAAGCTTAACTTGAAGAGATCATTGTCCTTTTTTAGACATAACCTTGTAGCTAGCCATCTCAGCAGAGATACTTACTAGATTTGTAAGGAACTTCATGTAGTTACAGTTCCAGGAGACAAGGGGCTCCTTTTCTAAATATATAAAACATATCTTAAAGGTTTCTGAGCCTTTTTAGGGTGCAATAGACAACAGTGAACACAGAACTGCAGTGGCTTCCTCCCTGCGTCTGCCAGCCTGGCTAGAGAGGAATGGGCCAGGTGAACACAAAGGGAAACAGCAATGGTAGGATGGCTTCTGAGGTAAACTAAGGTCCATATGATGTCATTGCCCAAGATATTCCTGCCCTCCAGGAGTAATCTTTCCTAGCCCGGTTCAAGGCTCAGTTGTTGGGTTTTCTTCCTGAGTTAGACTGGAAACTCCTTGGTTTGAGGGCCAGAGCCTGGAATAATTCATGTCATATGGGACAACACAGTAGAAATATATCCTAAAAAGTAATTCATAAGTCAAAATGTGTTCCAAAACACATTTTTCTTTAGTTCTGGTGAGGCTGTATTTTTTGACCAGTGGCAGAAGTAAAGTTTGTAAATCTGGTTAAGCAGGTCTCACAAGCCTACCACATTTGAGCAGGAAAAATAAAATGTTATAGTCCTAAGTACAGGAAATACTGCCATGAAAGGAGGACAGTGATTTCAATAGCACTTTGTCCTCTTACAGAGTAGGAGCACAATCAGTTTAACAACAGACAGTCATTAAAGGGTAGTCCTTATTATTGTGATCAGAGGGCATTAAATCTTAATTCCTGCTTATGCAATTGCTAACAGTGTTAGCAACTTACAGAAACCCATAATGAACCACAGTGGTTAAAAACTGTTCTTGGGAGTGACTTAATTTGGCATAAGATGGGAGGGAAGGCACTCTTGGATTTACTTCATCAGGGAAAAAAAAACCTAAGCCAATGAAGAGGTAGGAAATTAGTAGATGACCTTCCACTGATACTGACAATTTTTTTCTGAAAACCATCCTTTGCTTGCAGAGCACTGAGGAAGTGCAACATCTCTAATCCTCTCCTCCCACTCACCTCCCTGAAAAAAAATATTGGAAATGGGCAATGGTTGGAAATGTGCAAAATATTGGAAATGTGGAAAAGATGCTTCTAATCTTTTCTGATTAAAAGAAAATCCACTGGTACACAACAACACCTTGGTCCACCTGGAACTAGAGAGGCTTGACGGTCTCTTCACTGTACAGCTAGGAAGAGAGTTTTGTGCTCCTGATGCTGCCTCAGAGCCTTGCTTTTCAGAAACAGAGTAACCCAAAAGACTGTGTCAGGAATTCAGCTAAAAATGTCCTTATGAAGACCTAAGGCTAATTTGCATGTAAACTATTACTCCAAGCAAGTTTATACTAAGACATGGCAAATTACTGAGCAGTTGTACCAAAACAGCAGGGCAGTATTAATCCATTAATACAGTACCAATCCAGGACTTTCTGCAAGACTAGTCCTGGGAGAGGCAGACCCACACTGGCTGGCTCTAACGAAACTCAGCAGGGACTAGTCATGGTTGTTGTTTGCTTGCTTTTTACATACCTGCACAAACCATTCTGCGTGACTTACATTACCTTTAACAGTTCCCTGACGTTTTCAAGACTAGTTGGACCTACTCTTGTGTGAGGAACTGTTACCTGAACCAGCTGGGACTGCTCCCTGTGGAGCAGCTGTGAGCTGTTCCTGGACCTTGAAACCTGTTCATTTATATACCTTTTAACTCCTCTACCCAAGTAGCAAATGCTGCATTTTCCAGTAAATCCTATTCCCAAAGGAAAACACTGAAAACTACCTCATAGCAATAACTAAAGCTCAAAAATTGTGTTTAAGCACATTAACTCCTTTCTGCCTCCCCAGACTCCCAATATCCTGTACAGAGAGGTTTCCTGAACTGAAACTCATGCAGACACTTTTTAGAAGAGGGCATTGTATTTATTTAGTCCTTTCTGTAGGTGAGGAACTCAGCCTAGGACAACTCTGTAGGAGCTTCCCCTATGCAGCAAGTAACTGTATTTCAGCAACAGCTCTACTGTAAGATCTGCGTTCCCTTCCCAAAGCTGGTCACCAGTACATGCCCTGGGACGACATCCAGCTGTGCAGGTCCTTTCCTTCTGCCCTGGTTTCCATATGCATGAAATGGAAAGGAGCGAGCGTGCACTTTAATAAGGTCCTTCAGTCCGGACAATTTGGAGCTGGCCATAAGATTTGCTGCAGAAAAAACTTTGCTCTTTGCAAGACTAGGCATGCATGGACTTGCATCTTCTTGTAGACCTTGCTCTTGATGAGGTAATACAGTAAAAAGCAACCCTTTATTTCCTAGCCAACAGAATGTTTACCTACAAATTTAAAAATAAATGAATGAAAAAAGATTTTTGGTAGCTTATATTTCTTATTTAGAAGAATAACTTTTTATCTTCTGTATCATCACACATGCTTCACTTCTGCCATCTAACTGTCTTTAAAATGCTGCAATTCTATCAACACCAGCACAAACAACAGAGTGAAGGCTCATCCATTCAATCATGCTTTACATTAGAAGCTAAACATTTTGTTTCTCCAAATTAAAACAAAAATATCAAAATAACAGCCCTAGAATGTGAGTAAGTGCTATGTTACATGTTTTAACATGTAACTAGCAGCATATAGTGGAAAGCCAACTGCACATTCCTTCTTTGGACATGTCCTTCATGCTCTATATGTAACAGGAAAAACATTTTAGTTTTGTTCACTCTTTAAAGCTTTTAATGGAAACAACTCATTAAAATTAATGAAGAAATATGACATTTTGTAAAATATATGGAGTATCACCAAACATGTTTCCAGCCCTGCAAAATTCAGTCAAGCAAAAGAAAGAAAATGCTTCTCATCAAACAAATATACAGGTTTATTAGAGCAAGTTTCCATGTTTTAAACATGCAATGGTTTCACAATTTCTTGCTTCCTTCTGTTTTCATTAGTGTGCCCTCATGATAACCCAAAGCAGCTGTTAAAAAATAAAGCATCTCCACAGATGAAAAATTGAAAAATATGGGCTGTATCTTCCAATGTTACAATTATGCGAAAAAGCAAAACTTGGGATTTACAGAAAATGCCTGGAATCCAAATACTGCTAAACAGTGTTATTAATTTACAGAAACTGTAGAACACTCACAGGGTACATTTATTTGTACAGTCCCCAGGTGTGTAAGCCTTGATTTTGTAACGTATTTGGAAGAAACTGAAAATTGTCATTTTGAGTCTGTCTACTTTTTGGTATATATTGGTCATTACCCAGCTTAGTTTCATAATCAACATTATTCTACATTTGTTTTCTCATCATCTTCCCTGTTTGAATATAAAGTGTAACAGAAAAATAATTCAATTCTGCAAACATGAAAATTCTGTTAGTACAGCTAATTGCTTTTTAGTATATATTTTATGTACAAAGCAAGTAGTAACACAAACAGAAAACCAGGCAAAGGATAGTGTACTTAACTTGAAACATTTGCAATTTCAGTAACTCTGAACTTGCAAAATACACGTGGTACATAAAACGTGCACAAATACACATACACACAATGCCACAGCATGCATTTTTTTGGACTAAAATACAGCTTCAGGTTCACGAAACCTTCACCCATAACTGGTGAGAGCTGCAGTCACATTTGTGTACTAAAGGTGGTCAAAAAGACAGTCTATTAAACAGAAGCCATTCCACCCTGCTGTCCTTGGGTTCTAGTGGTTTGGACAACAAAACATTAGACCGGATGGTTCTCCTGAAGAGCAAAAAGTGGTACAAGAAACGTAGCAGATCTAAAATCTTCCTTAGTGACAACATTTTTTTTTTAAGCTATATTCTTCCCTATTCTTTGCCCAGACTAGTGAGTGATATGTCCGGGAACTCCTAGAGTGGACATCGGGTTCAATGTGGTCCCATCTAGAATCTAGATCTATTCATTTCTTGTACCATTACTGTGAGAGGCATGGGGCCAGCACCATCCTCAGTGAAAGCCATGGTTATGGCCCCATTTTTTTCCTTCCTCAAGCAATTAGGAAAGCAACCATCCTGTTCATCTAGTCTGGGTGGGAAATAGAAACCTGCTGCTGAGGTTCCCCCTTGCAAATATAAGCATGCATGTTATGCAGCCTTGCACATGTCCCACTGCTCTAGAGAGCCAACTGAGACTACAACAGAAGCCCCGCATGGTGCCAGGAGAACACCTGGATTTCAGGATCCAGAGAGCTCAGGAGGCAGCTGTACTTCTCAAAGAGATCCTCAGGACTTTAAAATCACAGCAAAACTTATTCAAGGAGCTTCAAAACCCAGTCTCCAGGTAAAAGAGAGACTCTACAGAAAGATGCAACAGGATTATTTACAAGCTGTAGGAACTGCATTTGACTTGGCATGCATTGCAGAGAAAACAAGCACACCTTGACTGCTTTATAATTAGTATATGGGGTGTGATGACTTTTTATTGCAGTTTACTGTCAATTTCAAAGCCTATATTGTCATGATCTGACAAAAAAACCAAAACAAAAACAACAAAAACCAACAAACAAACCAATATCATGGACAATTTTTACATGTTCCCAGAAGACTTGTAAGTTTGATTCTCAATTCTGTCTCTTGGAATATAGTGATTCTTCAGCTCTTACCAAATGGCCATATTCTCCTGAATTTATGAGGCTTATTTGCTTGACAACCAAACGGGGCTTGATCCTACCTGTCTTAGTAAAGAAAAAAAAGATGCAATTCTTACCCATAAAGCAAGTGGTTCTGGCAATCATTACGAGTTTTCTTGGTGTACCTGTTTGGAACAGTGCTGAGCTAGTCATAGCTTATACTTATTTATCAATATATTTTTTAAATTAGTTTAAAAAAATCAAGGTAAGCGCAACAACACACACACAAAAAATACTCTGTATAACTGCCGTCAACATGAGAGGAAGAGGAAATGTCACCCTAAAAATGAAACCCCACAATACCTATACAGATACTGACAGCACTGAAGGATTTGCCTTCACAAGGGCTGTTACATTTCATTAACTGAGAATTGCTAGACCTTTACAAGATAAAGTAGTATCATCAATTAAATTCCCAATAACTCAGAGATTATCTAACCATGTTCCTTATGTGGACAGTCAGGACTTTCTCCCAACTCTTTTCTTTTTGTCTTTAAGACTAAATTGTCATCTTGCTTACGTCATCTTCTTTCCCTGTGACTTGAGAAGTTTTAGGCATTAACACTAGAGAGCGGAGTTACCCCAACACATGCCAACTCCACTACTTCTACTGCTTTGAACAACAAGCAAACAATGCACTTAGTATTTTGGAAACAAACAAAAAAAATAAAACAATAAATTCTATTTAGAAAAATAATTGCTTTATTGTTGTCACACCTTCCTGATCAGTTGCCCAAGTCCTAAAGACCTTTCAGAAAATAATTTACATGCTGCAGAATAGCTTATCAAGCCACGCGGCTTGTCTTATGGTCACCTTAGTCATTCCTTGTTACCATGACTGGTGCCTTTGACCAGTGTAAAGTGCTATGCTGTAACCTTCCCAAGGGCTGTTACGGGGCTGCAAGTCCTGCCTGCCCCAGGGCTTGTCTCAGGTTGGAATGGGGATGAAGCTAGTCGATTTGGAGTGGGGCGACTCTCTCCAGGTGTTCAGGCTGTGGGTCGGGCTTCTGTTGTTGGTAAAAGAAGTCTGTCTCCTGCTGTTGCTGTTTGAATCTTCTTTACTCAGCGTCTGCTTTATTTTTTGGCAGCAAGGGAAGCTCTGTATGCAGTCTTGCAGGAGGTGCCCGCTGAAGAACATGTAGATCCACGGGTTACAGCAACTGTTCAGACTGGCCAACAGAGCCGTGACAGTAGTCGCAGTGTTTTCGGAATCTGGGGAGGGGGGAAGAAAGCGGTTTAATAATCAAAAGAACATTTGTACCATTCAGTCAATTGCTTAATTAACTGCTGGATTTATTTTCCTGATTAATTCTGATTCTACAAGTTGAGCAGCAGCATTTGAAATTAATAACGAGGATATAATCAGAGAAATTCTTATTTATCTAAGGCCGCTATTGAAGACAACGGGAAATTGTCTGAACAGACTTAATAAAGCTGTGACAGAAGAAGTTATGTGGCAATACATCCAAAATAATGCTTTAGTCCTGTTTCCACTGATGTTTATCCATGTGTTGATAAGCTCAGGCTTTAAATACTGGACAGTTTTTATTCAGACTTTTGTTCAAAAAATTGGTTACCCTGGGAGGCAATGGCAAAATTCCCACTAATTTCCCACTGCTTTTCAATAATACTGAGTTTTGCTGTATGCATCTGCATGCTGAAAAGTGTTTTAGAATGCTCAAGTAACTACTGGCTTGTGAATCAAATCTGGATTTCAGAGGTTGAACAAAGTTTACTTGAGGGAAAAATGGAAGTTAGCATTATGCCATGAAACAGTTCTGGTCTTCTCCCTTCAATAACTAGTTAAATTATCAAATACTCTATATTTAGTCTAACCCATTATTAGTGACCTTTCTTTGTAAATATTGAATATCCAAAGAAGTGCAATTGCTGTGTTATGCAGTTCTGTAGATTTAAACAAACTCTTCAAAGAAACCTACCAAACACCCTTCTGGTCAATTAGGTTTGCTTTTCTTTTGAAGAAAAAAATAAAAATCTATTTGTCTACTGTGAGTCTTCATTTCTCTGTAGAGACCTGCATTTTAGGCTTGCCATTAGTCCCATATTAGGGGCAATCAATGCTTTCACTGCAGTATGTGAGAATTTTTGGAAATTAGAAAAAAATCAAGACATTATGAATTCCAACATTTTGATTTGCTGCTCTCTCCTTATGAGGAAATAACGTATCTGTTACTAAGGTGCCTGCCATTCCCAATGTAATAACTTTTCGATTCATCCAGTTATTTTCAGCCAGATTTAACAGATGGACAGGTATCACCAAAACGCTAAATTGCCACTGTTTCATGAGAACCGGTGGCTGACTACAGCTGCTACTCAGAGGCGGCTGCCCTCTTGAGAGGAAAGGTTCAAGGGTGTGCTCAACCCCGTTATTACACAGCGGGGAATGCGCATGCAAGGCAGTTACCGGAAAGAAGGTTTAGTAAGTTTCCTGCTCATATAATTACGCGACATATATGTGCGAATGCTTCATAATAACACAAAAAGTTTCTAAAGTTTTATTCATCGGCAGCTTCGAATGGCAGATGATGTTGCTGGCTCAAATCCTTGCAGGGAATATTTCAGTTCCCATCCGCCAATTTTGCTGGGGATGAGAATGCAGCGGCTGCGGCTCCTTCTCGG
>NW_010312655.1:0-241 GCF_000700745.2 Antrostomus carolinensis
TTCATGTTTTGCAAAGCCAAGAGACTCAAATTATATACTTATGAAGACAGATTTGAAAAGCCTTCTAAAAACAGTGTGTGCCTGAAGCTACCCATGCTTTGCCTTGGCTTACACCATGTCAGTCCCTTGAAGAGGAGGAAAGCCTCCGGACCTTTGACATAAGGCCCAAACAAAAACCAAACTACCTGAGACACTTGGACTGAGTCAGCTGAAAATGCAAAGACCTCTACAGAAGGGTTTT
>NW_010312655.1:492-988 GCF_000700745.2 Antrostomus carolinensis
TATTAGCATTGCGTCAATGACTAGATTTCCATTGTGAAAAGTAACAGTTACTAAACTGCAAAAGGTTAGAGTACTCGGAAACATCTGAACAAAGAGGCCATCTTCACTCAAGGTTCCCTTTGCTCTTTCCAAGATCATTTCAACATTTAGTCAGGACTCCTGCACAGACAAAATTATACAAAAACAATACACTATGTGCACATGTAAGAATTACAAACATCCCATTTAGGTAGAATATCCTCATCTAGATTTTTCCCTGATCTAAATAAGTATCTACATACAATTAATAAAACTGAAAATCACGGTTATTCACATAAACCAAAAATTTTGCATCCATGTCTATGACACTGGAATGTATTCTCCAGCTTTGCTCTGAAAACCGCTGGGGGATTTTTGCATTTTCACTTGGAAAAACACTCTTACGAAAGCATCTGTGTCACTCATATACCAAGTTTAAAATTTTACACTCATTTTATAAAGGTCACAGTGCAACACA
>NW_010312655.1:1866-2404 GCF_000700745.2 Antrostomus carolinensis
AAGTGTCTGAATGGTTATAACTCACAGACACACTCTCGATCCAGAGCGTTGCTAGTGAGAATTTCTGCAACAGCCACAAAAGCAGGTTTCCAATACAGTGGAGTAAAACAAGCTGAAGACAAAATTAGAGTCACCAAGCCCACTTTTTTTCTTCAAATTAGCAACCTGCTCTATTTCTATCTCTTTCAGCTTTCTCTGCCAGATTTCAAAGAAATCTGGGAAGTTTGTTATTATAAGATACCCTCCCATCTTGCCTTATCATTTATCCTAGAAGAATTCCAGGAAACCAAAACTTTTGTAAGCACTATGTGTCACACATCAGCCGCGTACTCTTCTGTGCCTAGCTCAGTGTCTCAAATGCAGATCTGAAGGTAGCTGGCAGAACAGCAGCTCCAAGAGAACAGCTCTGTGAGGACACAAGTCACAGCTACCGATCGTGGCCGAATCGCATTATCGCCTCCCGCCCCGCTTAATCCCAGTGCTGCTGGCCATCCCGGTGCCCCCGCACACCAGTGGGATGGACCCCAGGCTGACTCAC
>NW_010312655.1:2447-2668 GCF_000700745.2 Antrostomus carolinensis
GCGGGCCGTGGCTGCCGCAGGTGGATCTGCAACATCACCAGCCAGGCTGACTCTAAGGTCCCGTGCCCGCCACCCCCACGCACCTTCTTGGGTCTGAGCATTGGTGATCTGCAGGTCACCATTGGCCGCCTTCAGCTTCTCACGGGCCATGATTTACAATTTACAAATGTTATATCAAACCACAATGTCCCAGAATCACAGAATTGCAGGGGTTGGAAGGG
>NW_010312656.1:0-13122 GCF_000700745.2 Antrostomus carolinensis
TTCCAAACCAAACCTTTCTATGATTCTATGATTCTCATTCATATTGGTTTTTGGGGCTGTAATACAGTGATAAGCTTCATCACACTCTGTATGGTGTCATCCTACACAACATTCCTAATCTGAAATAATAAGCAAGATCATACTATGAAGTTGTGATATGGCTTCCAGCTAGCTTTACACATATCAGATATCATGTCCCAACACAGAATGAGAGAGGTTGTGATTTCTGTAGCGTATAGAACAGCCTCTGCAGTTCAAAAATCTGTGGCAGTTGTGGATGTTCCTGTACAATCACAACTTAATTTTCTAAAGTATTATGGTTCAAATAGAGTAAATCACTGTCCTTCGCCCATCTGACTTTCTGACCCCATTTCTAAACACTGAAGTTGTCATGGAAACCTGGAAAATAAGAACAGTATGTTCTTTTTGTAATGCTTAACTTTAAAAATCCAATAATAAGCTCCTTAATTGCAAAGTTCCAAGTGACGCTCTGATGTTCTCCAGAGTTTGTATGCAGCCTGAAATGATTGCTTGAGAAGAAACTTAAACTGCTCTATATGGTGCAGATTCACATGTTACATTTGGTTGACTGTTTCTCAAAAAGTATGTCCATATTTTTTGTGAATACATCCTATTCCTATTCTAGCACCCTATTCCTTCAGATAATCTCCTACTACAAATGCAACTGTTAACCTAAAACCTTACCACAGGCACTTGCTTCCAAACAGCATAATCTGTGAAATGAAAAATTTAATTCCTGTCATGAGGGAGAAAACATTTAACCTGCTATGGTGAGAAATTAAGTCATTAAATAACAGCGAGAGGAAAAAGGATATTGTAGACACTGTATTCATTGTAGAAAGACAACTAAACAAAGAAATTACCTATAGGAATGTGTGATAACACAATTCTGGCCAAATTGTCACTTTTCCTGAAGAGGGCTCCACACATTTTATGAAAGTGAAAAACTTTGGCATTGTTACAAGAAATGAATGGGAAAAAAAAAGGTATAATTCAGCCTACAATGCTAATTTTTCAAGTATGGAATGCCTTTAGAATTGACATTCCACTTTATTTTTACCCTTGTAAGAAGAAACTACAGGGAATATTTACAAATGAGGGGTAAAATTCTGTTTCTTAGAGTGTGCTGGGATACCATGAATAGGCAAAGTAATGAATTTTTTTTTTTTTTTTTTCGCTGCCACTTGGGTATTTGACGTGTTCTTCTTTAATACACTAATATGATCTTTATGGGTAATCAGTTATCCAGTTCAACTGCCTGTGACCCAACCTAGTAACCTAAGGAAAACATTCACTAACAGCTTACACATTCATTAACCATTATCAATCAGCACAGTCTTACTTTTTAGCTGGAGTTATGAAAAATGCATGAAGGCAGAGACGAACTCTGGTTTGTGGCATTTGTTGTGAAGCCCAGAAGCAGGAGCAACCCGCAACCTATCATGCATAAAAGCAGAAATAACATTTATGAACCCAGTCATGTAAAGCTTGAGTAGTGAGATTCATGAAATTCACTGAGATTTGGATTAAATTTAAACCATTCTGTACAGCTCTACTTTTGATTAGGGCACTGTGTGCAGTGAAAAAAACTCCCATTTGAATGTAACTAATATTTTTAAGAAGTTTGAATGTGCTGGAATTTAAATTGAGCTCCAAACTCGATCTTAAAATGTAAGGTGGTTCAATTTACATTCAGTGTTAAAGCAGAGGTGGGGGGAGGGGAGCACAAAAGAGATAGCACTCCATCTTTTAGAATTTTAGCTATGGATCAAAGTTTATAAATACAAGGATCAAAACATGACTGACTTTTGCTATCTTCATTTATGAAATTGTGATGCTTGAAGTGCCCAAGTGAAGAATGTAAGCTTAACAGTAGAAACTCTGTGATGTTCATTATTTTTACTTTTGAAGAAACAACAATAAAATATTTCCTCCTACCACTTCTCTTTGCTTTGCATTGAAAACAAATTGCGCTGTCCTTCAAAAATATTCTAGGCATTTACCTTTTCACTTTTATGGTTCATAAAATGTAGCATAGACTTTAAAATGATGGGAAAAAAATAAGTATTTTGTAGATCAAATTTGCATCACAAACTAGTAATATTTCATGCTTTGTATGTTTAAATTCTGTACAAGTATCAGCCACTGTGGCTTTGACATATATTCACGAAATGCAGAAAAAATCACTGAGGCTTAGAATTTATTTTAATATCTAAATAAATTCTCAGCTCATCATTCAGATGACTTGTGGACTGCAAATAAAGTCATACATTGCATGAAGATGAATAGATTAAATCACTCATCCAGACTCTTGCAATGTATAAATATATACATACGCATACCCTGCCCCCTAATATATACATAAAGTTCAGATCCAAATACTTTGATCCAAGCCTATCCTTTGGCTGTGGTTCAGACTAGATCAGAATAGCTTGGTTTCTCTTCCCCAGATCTACAAGCTTAAATTTTTAATTTGTAGGAAGAAAAAAGCAGACACTCTCACAAATTTATTTAAAGAAGGAAGTTTTGTCAAGGTTCTGTTCTTTGGGGCCAAAGCACTGCAAAACAGATAGCAAGACTTTAGTATTACAGAGTCCAGGTTTACAGCTTGCAAGTCCACTTGCATAAACTAAGTTTGCTTTTTTGCAGGATCAGGGCCTAGCTAAGATAATTCCATTCTGATAAGGGCAGCCTACAAAAACAAAGATGTTATTAAGTGTTTAATTCTAATAGCTATTATTTCTTTAACAGTATTGATATTTTTATATAATATTTTCTATATTTCATTTTAAAACCTATTAAGGACTTAAATACATTATTATTATAAATTGTCTGAAAAAACAGTCTTTTAAAGAAGAGTATTACTGTTCACTGTTTAAAACAAAGTGTTTCGAAGTATATAGTTAGTCCTTTTCTATCTTTATGATTACCCATTTTTTTAAAATACATCATTAAGATAATTTTGATATGGAGTGACCTAGACAGAATGCAGGTATGTATCTTACGGAATTCTACAAAATACTAAACAATAAAACCCTTCCAAACCCAAATTATTTTAAAAGAAAAGTCTATCAAACGTCTTTGCTGACATTCATAAACTTTTTAATTAATTTTCTACTTTTCAGGAATATCAGCTTGTCAAAAATTCTAATGTGTTAGAGACTTTATATAGAAACCTATCTACTAACTAAATTGAATCAGTAGGAGCTACAGAAACAGAATTTTAAAGATATTTTCTGTGATAATTTTGAAAAACTCAATTATTTTGCAATTGTTTGTAAAACAGGATTCCTTCTTCTTAATGAAACTTAAGAGAAAGCCCACATTAAAAAAAAAATATCCAGAATTTTATGCAGGGTTACCAATAAGTAAAATTATTTGCTTGTAACGTTTGTCTTGGTTTTCAAATGTGCCAAAAAATCTAACTTATATTACTTTTATTTTAGTACTAAGTTTTCTGGAATCTACATCTGATATTTTCTACTTAGGACATTAATCCACTGTTTTTTACCCAAACTTTAGGCCTTTGCCACAGAATTCCCAAGAAAATCTTCATGATACTATTTTATTTTAGAATTTAAAAACACCTGTGATGAGCAGTTTAGCTAACAGTTGTATCATATACATTTCTTCCAGAACATGGTCTTCCTCTCAAATCAGTGTCTTATAAAAGAGAGTCAATGGGAAAAACTGAAACTGTAGTAAAGCTAACTCTTTTCCTAGTTGTTTGTAGACTCACATTCCTTTCAGGAAGACCACACATCCTGTAATAATCAAGCAACAATTTATATACATATATATATATATATTTATGTCTACTGGGACTAAGGTTGAAATGTTTCATCAACACCAAAATACTTTATATTTGAAAACCAGCATGTCCTTATGCTGAAATTTAACTTGTATTTAATATAGAATATCCTTTCTACCCAAGTAGTACCCAAATATTTCAGTCTACATGCTACATTTCAGCAACATCCTAGGACAACTTTTGTAACACATTGTCCTCAAGCTACTTAAATTTTGCCCAGATTGCTCCCTGAACCAATTGTCAGATGTAATCACAGATTGAACTTGCTGTTACTTTCTAAAAACTCCACCATAAAGCTATGAATAGACTGAGAATGTAACTTGGTGCTCTAGTATGGAACTATAACAAGAGTGTTTTATTTTGGTGCCACGGCCTGTTTCTTGGATGTGAAAAGAGCTATATGATGCAATGGGACTTTTGGGGAGAATTTTGACAGATACTCAAGAAATCTTAATGATTCAGAGAAATTATAGGATGGATTAGTAGATTCTTTTTCTATGTTCTCATTTTTCATTATCCCTTTCTTAAACATGTCTGAGTTTTATTCAGTGGGAAACAGACACTATATTTGTCCCGCCTGTCATGCATTGTTTTACCCAGTATCTATGGAGAAAGATACACAATTGTTGGTACCTACTCTGGCATCCAGAATGGAAGAGGAAGTTTTGCATCACATTATGATGTTTCCCATGCCTACGAAATAGCAAGGACCTTTTCACAGTCTATAGCCTAGTTTCTTCAAAAGTCCACTGCCAACCTCAATGCACTCAGGAAGAAAAATGTGTTTTCTCAGTTTTTTACTTTTCTTGAAGATCAAATGATGAAAAATATAGAAATATTTTGTAAGTACCAACACTGAATGAAGTAGAAGAAATTCAATGAATACTGATAACCACACAAGCTGATATGTGATTCCAGTCCTTGCAAGTGATAGGAAACATTTTTACCCAGGTTCTTCTGCAACTGGGACTACCATAACTGCATCTGCTTTCTTTCTCAGATTTGTTGGGTTGGGGTTTTTTTTGGTGTTTTTTTTCGGAGGGGGGAGGGGAGGGGGAGGTTGATCCTAGAACAGTGTTTTAGTCATCATTTGAACAGATCCTTGGTAAATGCAATATATAGCTACACTTTCTAAATTTTGCCATTGTAGGAGCTTGTGAAGAAAAAGTTAAGTGAACGTTGGCTTTGCTGGCTGAAGTAACTAGTTGGAGTTCATAGCAGTGCCAGGGATCATGAGCAACAAGATGAGAGAGATTTAAGGCACTAACAGTATCAGAAGTGTTTGGACAGAAAAGAGTGTCCATGAAAGAAAGGACAAAACAGCAGTTGCACAGGGAGTCCTAAAAAGTGTGAATGCTCAAGGCTGAAAAACTGCAGTGATCAAGCAGGAAAAAAAATGACATAAGGAGGAGAAAGGGGCACAGAAGCAGGAACGGATCTGCTTATCAAAATGGGGAAAAAGATTAGGAAAATGAAATCAGAAGAGAAAGGCTCTTGGGTGGTATGGGATGCTCTGAAGTTGAACATCTACCTTCCTTTCTAGCTACTAAAGCTACAGCTGGAGCAAATTTTTAGCTAAGTTCATTGCAGAAACCAGACATACTCCTCCAAATTTTAAAAAAGTCCTTAGCCTTCCTCTGTGAAGTCCCATTAAAAATAACCATCTTGCTAAGCACAATGTCCTTGATCCACACCTGTACTCAATTAGAATGGCAAATTTAGTGTTAATTTAGTTAGATTACACTAGAATAATTATGAGACTGCTATCAGCAGGACAATTTAATAGAAGCTGGAGAGAAAAGGACATTAGTGGAGAAAGTAGATATATATAACTGATTTCAAAAAATCTTGTCAGATTTGTTCTATTGAGCTTTAATAAATGGTACACTAAAATTACAAACTCTGGACATCTTCCACTTCAGCAATTACATTAAATTAGGATAACCAAAACATAGCTGCCCTATTCCCTCCTGTAGCTCCCCTTGAACCCTCTGAAAATCCTGTTATGTATCTATTCAAATGGTTAAGCAGAGGAAAAACACATGAAATATGGGACAGTACAAGGGTGGAGACACACTCAAACATACTTCTAGTAGTGTTCTGGTTTAACAGCAAATAATAATAATAACAAAATGGAAGTTTAATATCAAGTAATAACAGCAAAAACTGCAGCAATCTTCCAGTGTGATCTTAACTGGCAGCTTTGCTATGAAGACAGGAAGGAGAGTGTGAGACTATAATAAATTACATGAATTAAAGTCTGATGGTTTTCACTAGCTAATATTTCTGTGAAGAAATATTTAACCTCTTCAGTGCTGATTCTCCATGGAATTATTGTATTATAAACGTTCAAGTGAAATAATTCCAGGGACGTAATTGTCAGCTATGAAAATGTGTTTCTTCTAAGTGTACCTTCAAGGGAGAAAATAGATTGTGTCCAGGTATGAGAAAATAAATGAGGTTGCTAGATAGCAGAGAACAAAGACGTAAATGGGTGGAAATGTCTTGGAGGAAATGAGATCCGCACCTCATGGACAGGCCTGTGAGCCCAAAGCACAAACACTAAGAAATCATGGAATCCCAACATGAAGACCATAGACTCTAAGACTACCTTCAAGTAAAATCTACCAGTGTGTCAATGACATTCATTCTGTTTGGGGATCCTCTTGAAACGAGTTAACATAATATAATGCCAGTTATGTTGTCATTCTGCCCTAATTCCACAAACCCAGGACAGGACAAAACATGCTTGAGTCCAAGGTTTTGGAGTTAACCTCATAGTAGGGAGATGAATTAAGTAATTGCCACATTTGCCTATCTTTTTCAGTCCCTGTGCCTGAGATTACCAGTCTTGCACCAATAAATCTGATTCACATGTGTTGCTTTTGAGTCTCTTTAGTTTTTTGTTCTGCTTTGCTTAGTCTGTCACAGTGAGGGAAAAAAAAACCCAAACAAACAAACCCCAAACCAAAGTAACCTGAATTTGTCAGTGGTTGCTTTAATATCCCAAAATTCAAACGTCCATCTCAGGGGGCTGTTTGCAGTTCAGTCATTACTCCTGGGACAACCTTTTGGAGAAGGCAAGGATGGGCAGCTGATACCATTCCTCATATCACTCATGAATCAATACCTTCATTTGAATTTATTATGTCTTCCCTGCTGGATCCTGCACTTTGTTGACCACTTCTTACACAGACTTAAGTAAAAGAAGGAAGGGCAAATCATTGCAAAAGCTGCTGACCTTCTACTTCCCAGTACAAAGAGAGATTTACGCATTGTAAACCACAGTTTACTAAGGTAACATTAGAAGCACAAAATATTTTCACAAAAACATGAATATATCTCCTAATATGATGGTTAAACTGTTTTACATATTGTTCTGAGAATAAATTTCAGTAAAAAAGTATTGAATATAATTACCTTAAAAGTTTAGATATGATATGCATCTTGAATCAGCCTATCTACAATCCTAAATGGGCACATATATACATGTCTATATATGTAGGTTCTACAAATGCATATCTCATCCTTGCTTGCAAAGGGTTTCTGCAAACTGACTGCAATTTTTATAAACTCAATATTTTGTAGATGAAGGAACTTGTTAACTGGACCATAAATAAATTTTTAATGAAAACAAATGTATCAAACAAGTAATTGAAAAAGAAAACCACCAAGAAAAAACCAACTCATAAAAAAAAATCGCCCTTCCTTCCTCCCTCTCTCCTTCTCTTCCTTCACGCATTTGAACAAATAAATCTATAATGCCTGCCAAATAAAAAAGAATTGAACAAGAATCCACCACTTCATGTTATATGGGGAAATTGAATTGTCTTGTTCAAGTATCTGCCTTAGATGCTATTATCAGCAGTTTAAAAGAAAAGTCATCATATGAGTTATTTAGAGAACAGTACCTGTGATATGCCTTCAGACCTCATTTCACTGGACAGAAGTAGTTATTTTTCCGTTACAAAGGTGATAATCTTAATTGAACTTCAAATATAAAGAGCACTGTAAATGAAACTACTGTCATATATGGGGTTAATAAGAGTACTCTAGCTGATTTCAAACAGGGGAGAGTTGAAGACCACATAAGCATAGAACCAAACACTTGAGCCAACTTAAATATTAACAAGAAGACTTCCGCTAAGTTACATATAACAAAAGACTTTTTCCAGAATAGACTTGAAGCAGTGCTATAGGTCGTGATGACATTTGTGTCTCTATACATTGCAGTCATATCTGTAGTTTGTAATATCACGAAATCTGTAGTGAAGTAAGTAGGACTTTGATATTCCTGTTTCATAATTACTACCTTTGGGAAAGTAAAAATAGCAAAAACTCTACAAAAGTAAATACATTTTATCCAGGCTTTATTTATTTAGAGTATTTGGCCTACAAATCTGTAGCTGTACCCTAGAGAGAAAGAACAACCATATGCCTTGGGCAAAATCTTCTTTCAGTGTGGTAATGATGTTTAGAGGATTTCTATATTAGTGTCCCTCCATGTATTTGAAATATGTCATATACTTAGTACAGTATCATGGAGTGTTTGGTTTACTGCTGGATCAAAACAGACATCATGCAGCAAACAGTTCACAACCCTTTACTATTTTGTGTCCTCTCTTTAAAATCCACAACTATTTTTGAAAACTAACACACCAGATAGACTGTTATAATGAGAAAATAGAATACATGACTTTTTAATTCTTTTCAGTTTTCTTCTCTTTACAAGCACCAAAAATTAATGTAAACAGCTGGTTCATAGGAAAAGGAAAATGAGGAAGAAAAATTGACTTTAAAAGGTTATTTTTCTGTAAGTTGCAGTCCTTCTTGGTATTTACAGGCAGAAATGAGGTTGCTGCATTCTGTCCCAGACTGAATTCATAAACGTAACTTGATCATCTTCTGAAGAATTTATGAATCATGGTTAATAATCAGCTTTAGGCCATTCTGAGGGAAGAATCACATTTTGAAGCTACAAAGGTCTACTAAATAGCCCATGGGAAATGACCCTGCATCCCATTAAATATAGAAACTCACTACTGTAGGACTCTATGTCAGAGGTAAAACATTTCAGTTTCTGCTCCCTTCAAGTGTCAGAGACCTCCCTCTGCCTAAATGCTTTATTAAGATTAAAGAAGCATACCATATTTCTGCTTCTCAGGGAAAACTGTTTTCTTCTTGAAAAAGTTTTTTTTTTTTACTTTGGTGCAAAAAACCCCAAACCCCTTTCTGTTCTCCCTTCCCATATATTCATTATTGTCCACCTTTTTTTAAAGCTTTTATCTTTCTTTTATCTATTTCATATGCCTGTGGCAAACACCGTAGTTGTCTTCTTTCTATTCTAGGAATGAGCTACAGTGTATGCTTTATCTTAGACCAGGTTGCTATTTTCCTATTTAAATGGAAGATACCAATTGAAAGTCAGATGTGAAGGTCAGGGAAATGGTTCCTAGTTTATTGTGAATTAGGTCTTTGCAGGCAAATAACTTGTTTAAGTTTCCCAGGCATAAGTGGTCCCACATTTGTTTTGCTCTCTCTTCAATTGTAACGGTGGTATTGGCCACAATTTTAACAGGAAAAAATAATTTGCAAGCACTTCATGTTAGTTCAATCAATTTTTTAAGGAACATACACACACAATGTATGTGAAAGTGAAAAAAGGCAAATAGAACAGATAGACCTGCAACTGTTGATTTCCAGTCTGGTTTAAGAAGTAATAGGAACAAATAATGATAGCCTTAAAGATACCAGAAGGTGTATCTTGTGTTTCTCTACTTATAAAGGTGGAAATTTTACCAAATTATTTTCTAATGCAACCATTCTGACTTCAGTCAAATTTCCACAGCCTACAAGATCTTTGTTATAAAAATTCTTGGCACACCTGATGGTTGTTCAGAAGGTCCCTAGATTTTATACATTTGACACAATATGAATAGCACCCAAGAAGGTATAATGATTATAAAAACCAGTAGTGGTAGCAAGCTGCCAGCAGTAACAAAAGCCATAGATTATTATATCAATATAAAAAAGTTACCTTCAACAACTTGAGGTTTAAGAATTTTTGTCATGAGGAAAGAAAAATTGAATGAAAAAAGACAAATGCAAATATTACAAAGTCTGGAAAATAAAAGGATTACATTCAGATTCTGTTATCTGAAAAACCCAAAAGAAGAAAGCTCTCCAGAAAGTAATAAGGATATGAGAGTCTTCAACACACTAGACATGATCTTAGAGTGTGTTAGCTACAAAAAATAGCAAAACTATTTTCAACTGCCCTCACAGAGATTTCGGTTCTGAAAGCAAAGAAGTAATAAACAGATATCTTTTTACAGCTACAGTGCAGCCTTACTTTGAATACTGCCTGCATTTCTGAGTATGAAATTGTAAGAAAAATGCTAAAAATTTCCAGGAACTTTGAAGGAAAAAAAAATGAAAAAAACCCTAACAAAAGTCATTAAGGAAATAACATTAACAGAGAAGGAAAGAAAAAACATCCAGTAAAGTTTCAGCTGAAAAAGAACTAAGCACTACTTTCTGGTCTGTCAAGAAACCCTTTATGCAACAAAAAAGAAGCTCAACTATCTTATGACAATAATGAATGGTTGTCTTCCAACACAGAAGGTAGGGTTCATCTGCTCTGAGGATGTGTATGTTTCTGGGAATCCTGTAAATCTTAAAAATATGCAAACAGAAATGCTTATTACTACATCATTTGTCTCCTGCCATCATGTTTATATACTCTTTTTTTCAAACAAAACTGGGCTTCAATCATTTTTGAATGGTCTGTTGATTTTGCTCCAGTGAATGGTCACCTATTTTTCAGAAGTGCAGGAACAACATATTATTTCAAAAAGGTCCACATGCTAGAGGTTTGGGTAATAAACTCAAAATCCTTTTTTTTTCCCTGTTCTATTTGTGTCTCTCATGCTACCAATTTTTAGCATCAAAATTATAAAATAGATTGCCAGAGAGTACCAGTTATATTACAGTCAAAATGGATCGAGAGCAGCGCTGAGGAGAAGGACTTGGGAGTGGTGTTGGACGAGAAGCTCAACATGAGCTGGCAATGTGTGCTTGCAGCCCAGAAGGCCAATAACCGTATCCTGGGCTGCATCAAGAAAAGCGTGGCCAGCAGGTCGAGGGAGGGGATTCTCCCCCTGTACTCTGCTCTGGTGAGATCCCACCTGCAGTTCTGCATCCAGTTCTGGGGCCCCCAACACAGGAAAGACATGAACCTGTTAGAATGAGTCCAGAAGAGGATCACAAGGATGATCAGGGGGCTGGAGCACCTCTGCTATGAGGACAGGCTGAGAGAGTTGGTTGTGTTCAGCCTGGAAAAGATAAGGCTCTGGGGAGATCTTATAGTGGCCTTCCAGTACCTGAAGGGGGCCTACAAGAAGGCTGATTTGGGGACTTTTTTCAAGGGCAGGTAGTGATAGAACAAGGGGAAATGGTTTTAAACTGTAAGAGAGTAGGTTTAGATTAGATAATAGGAAGAAATTCTTTACTGTAAGGGCGGTGAGACATTGGAACAGGTTGTCCGGAGAAGTTGTGGATGCCCCCTCCCTGGATGTGTTGAAGGCTAGGCTGGATGAAGCTTTGAGCAACTTGGTCTAGTGGAAGGGGTCCCTGCTCATGGCAGGGGGGTTGGAACTAGATGATCTTTAAGGTTCCTTTCAACCCATACCATTCTACGGTTCTATGATTCTATGATATATATACAAACTTTCAATTATTTCACACTTTCTATGGCATTATGCTCACTCTCTGCCCCTCTGAGTCTGTCAGGCCAATGGATGAAGTTTTGGAGAGGGAAGATGTTATAGGAAGTCACTGACATCCCTAGTCCTTTGCCAGAAGCATTATGGTGGTGATGTTGATGGTGTCTTCCTCCTGACATTAGGATCTGCTTAAAGCAACTGTATGTGTTTACTAATCTGTTCTACACTTTGCTCAGTCTTCATTGTTCTGAAAGTTCAGGTTACATCAAATTTTTTATGTATGTGTTTTATGTATATTGGGAGCTTGTAATTTTCTTTCTTTCTTATAACTAAACCAGGTTTTACTCATCTCTCAAGGTGACATTTCTATGAAGAGTAATAATTGGCCATATTGGCCAACTGCTTATAGCCCTGGAGTCTCTCACCCTTTCCCTCTAATTTTAGGCTGTCCACTATCATCCCACATCTTTACTTCTCTATGCTGCATTTTATTTCATGTTAATGGATCCTTCATTCCACATGAGTAACTATCTGTTATTTTTGTGCATTAATTACAAAGAGTATCGAACAAAAGCAACTGTGTAAAATTAAGCAAAGGCTAAAACTAGTAGGTAACGGTAACCTAATCACTAAACAAGCTAAAACAATTACAAGCTTAAGCCAAATCTCCAGGCAGGCTCAAACAAGTCCAAGCAAAGCCTGACAGGTTCTGATGTCTAAAAGAAGCAATAGCAACTCCAAATTTATTGGGCTAAAAGGCTACATGGGGTAATAAGGGAACTTCTCACAAGCATTGAGTAGAAGAGTTCCCAATAGATATTGAGCAATAGTGCAACCACTGCTTACGTCTTTTGGAGCACTCAGCAAGTCACAGTTTGAAAAAGCCACCTGGGAGAAGGAGAACAAGCATGGGATACATATTAGACTCACCCCAGCTCCTTCTGGAGTATGATTTCTTTAAGACTATTCTGATTTGAGACAAGTAGCACACAAACTGAATAAACTCACAATTTTAAAACCATTATCCTGTCCATGAACTTGTCTCCACCAAAAGCTCCTAGCATCTTCATCTTGTATTTATTTAGTTAGGCCACTAGCCTAGACTGTAGATTTAGCTTGTATAGGGGAAAAAAGTGATTTGTACTGCCCAGAAATTACTCCAGAGACATTTTGTTTTCTCATAACACAGGATTATGATTGCTCTTAGTCTTCTGTGTCATGTACAAAACAGCTGAATCCTACCTCATTGTTCCTTATGCACTTCCTGCACAGAGGACAACCTCACAAATGTTGTGTGCTCTGCAGGATGAGGCAGAAGTGTCATTAAAAGTTTATGGGAACAGGCACTATGATTTCACGTGTAAAACTCTAAGTGCTTTCCTGGTGCCATATATATTTCATTATAAAACTATTAATGACATAGCTAATTATTGCACAACACGTATTTAGTGCATAAAGCAGAATCTATGCATAACCTCAAAACAGAAATGGAAGTAAATAGTATTTAGCCTGTTTGATTAAAGCCAAGCTGTTCTTCAATTTCCGTGTCCACATAGTTCTATTTGG
>NW_010312656.1:13157-35992 GCF_000700745.2 Antrostomus carolinensis
TGATAAAATATGTACTTGCTCATTCAATTCCTGGACTGCTGATTCAATGTCTTTGGAAACTCCTCCCGAAAGCAAGCATCTTACTAAACATATTTAAATGTATCTTGTGTATACAGATGGGTTCAGTGTATCCAACAACAGAAAAATGAAGCCATCTACTGAGAACTGGTCACATACCTTAAACATGAATATTTAGTTGTTATTCAGTGCTTTACATCTGTAGATCACAGAGTGGTTTTGTAAAATACCGTCCACATTTCTCACTGTGGAAACTGAATCACAAAATGATAAACAAGTGTGGTGTCAACACACTTAGAGATTTGATAAAGTTTTTGGGACAAGCACCAGGTTTTACCCTCTGCTATGAGAGCCTGGTAAGAAAAAAGCTATCACAAACATTTCTGTGATTATTTCTCTGATACATATAAATGAAACAGCAATGATTTATTTCAATTAGGAAAACATCCTAACCCATTCACCATGGCAACTTTGGTTGATGACATTCCCATAAATATCTTCTTCCCATCCTTTTAATTACAACAAGCATAGAAGCTTTAGGAAGAAAACTGGAAAAGAAAGCTCATAACTAGCAAAATCATAATATATGTTTTTAAGCATGCCCGTAGTTAAAGTGATGGAGCACTGGAATAGGCTGCCCAGAGAGGTTGTGGACTCTCCATCTCTGGAGATGTTCAAATCCCACCTGGGTGCTTTTCTGTGTAACCTGTTGTAGGAAACCTACTTTAACAGGGAGGTTGGACTAGATGATCTCCTGAGGTCCTGAGGTCCCTTCCAACCTGTACCATTCTGTGATTTTTAATAAAGACTCATGAGTCCCTTTGTATGTCAGAATAAATTTTGCAAGCACTTCTATGTATAAGATTATATAAGATAATATTTTACGATTTATTCCCAAACATATTGAAGTGAACAGAAGGACCCTTGAGTTTCCTACAGGTGAAGAAGAGGTGAATGATTTTTCTTTGACCTATAAAAGCAGCTCCTTAACAGACATATAGGTTGCTTGCTTAGACAAAAAGCTTGAACACCACTCTAAGAATAAAATAATGCTACTGGAAAGAAAGAATCTTTTTTATATAAAAGCTTATTTATAGATTTCACTTGGGATTAGCCAAGAATTTATTTCATAGCATGAAAGGACACTTCAGTTGAGGAAAGGTATTGAAAAATTATGGAGACAGGGTTGGCACTGTTGAGTTTAGCAGGGCCATGCCTGTAAACTTCAGAAGGAAATATCCATTGGTATAGTTTCATGCAAATTTACCAACATTTGTTTTTGCAAATAAAAGGAAGGAGGACATAAATAAAAGGCTATTATTTACTATTATTAACATAATCTTACTAAGGAAAACATGTAGTGGGACTGTTCATAGCTTTTTATTAGCACACATTTCAGAGATATGCCAGATTATCTTTTAGTTGGTTTCCTTATTAATTCAGTTATAGAAGATACATCATTACAAGATTAAAACTGCATTATTATTGCTGGGTGATATGAAGCTTACTCACAACAATAGTTGTTGTGACAATAATCACTGAATAAGAAAATTAAATACATCTAAAAGTACTACTGATAAGGCTGTAGTCAGAATTCTCTTTTCAATCTACATTATAACAAGCGTTTTTTACTTTCATGTCAATAAATCCTATAAATATTAGACTAAATTGCACCAACATTAGTGCATTACTGCAGTGCTTCACTTACATGAAAGTAAGAAATATTTACTAATTTTTCAAATATAGTATATCTGATGGTTCTTGGAAATACTTATCCACATGATTTATGAAAAAGAATGTTGTTTCCATCAGGTAAGAAAAATACAGACAAAGAAATACTTTGCAATGCAAATAAAAAAGATGAAAAAACCAAATACTTCCATCAGATTGACTGTAAAATCATAAGACTGCAGAGTATGATATGCATTAAGCATAGTTATATACAAATTCATACTTTGAAAATGAACATCAAAAGTGTGTTTATATTGTAGAGAAATTAAGCACGTCCCAGTTAATATTAATAACTTCCTTGTTATATGATTGTGTTTTCATTTTGACAGCATTTTATTGTATGGTCTTTCCCACTGAGTTGGATTCTGTTACAGGTCGTACACCAAAACCACACCTGCATTCTCTGCCACTGATATTTCCAAGTAGAGTATTACAGAATCATATATGTGGTCTTATTCAAAGTCCTCTTATATGCCCTATTCTAGTGGATAGGGATCTGAACAATTTGAGGAATACACACATCAGAAAATGGAATAAAATAAATCAATGGCACAGTAAAATCAAAATTGAAAGTACTGAGGAAAAATGAAGGAAAGATGTTCTGTGATACAGAAAACTCGGAGTCAATGTTAACATGCCATTCAGAAAATAATTTTGTGAGTCTATTAATGAAATTGTATATTTCAATAATAAAAATAAACCTGTAAGACTACACTGCCTAATCAACCAGGCAAAACTGACTGTCACCTGCTTAGGGGCGATCAGAGAAGCACCAAATGCAAGGAACACAATAGTTATGTGAAAAGTCAGCTAATTCACACTAGACTGACTAAAAACCATGCAGGGATGCTGAGGCTGCATTTTTTGAAACAGCCAATGATTCCTGTATAACTAATGATTCCTGGGCTAAGTCATACAAGGAATCCCCAAGGAGAAATCTCCTGGTCCTGAGTCAGCCCATAGGAAAGTATCACAACGCTATTGTCAAAGAGCCGCTCTGCCATAGTGGATACAATATACTTCAGCTCAAAAGTTTTGTGTAAATAACAAGAGCTGAAAAATCCTCTACTGTCATGTGATATTTCAAAAAGGGAACAACATAAATGTAAGAAAGCTACTAAAAAAGAAACTAAAAGGAGCAGCTAAAAAACTAAAATCTTTACTGGAAGTTTGTGAATAATTTTGGAGCCCTGTCCTGGAGATGCAACACAAATGCATACACTTTCAAAGATTTAGAAAGAATCAAAGAAAGTCAGCCTGGACAAACAGCAGAGTAAGGAAAAAAAAAAAACAACTTGAAGTTCAATCTGAATAAAGAAACCAGAAAAGAACATGAACTTTGGTAGCTTAAATGTAAAAACACAGTAAGGCCAGACAAGAAAAAGGCTGAAATCTTATCTGGAGCAGAAAGTCTGTCAGACAGTCTAAAGGCCCAATAAATAGTCAAGACATAAAGTCAGTGCTTGGATGAGATGACAACATAGATGACAACATAGCAGAACAACTAAATTACTATTTCAAATATCTCTGCATCAGATAGATAGACGTTTGAAGATTTTTTTTTTAAACCAGAACTGTTTTTCACAGAGAGCACAAAAGAGAATACAAATATCAGAGTTAAATGTCAGGAGTACAGCCTATAGGACAACTTGACAAAATGGATGATTTCAGATCACCAGAGCCAAAAGCATGCTTCCAAGTGCACTGCTGAAATTAAAGGAAGAAATGGTTAAACTATGGACTTAAGAATGTAACTTTGCTCTTAATATTGCCTTGTTACCAGCGGGCCAGAAGGAGACTTCCTCTGGAGATCTAGGGCACCACAGAACAGTAAGCCCAGGGTTCATACTCTGAACAAAACTGATAGGAAATATAACAAAGTCTGGAGCCTCTACAGAGACTCTTAAGGAAAGTAAGCAGCCATGGTATAAGAGGAATAAATAAATAAATGGATAAATAATTAACAATAAACTAGGAGGCAGTGGAAAAAAATGGTTATTTTTCACAAAGAAGAAAAGCAGCCAGTGGAGTTCTGAATAAGCAGTCATGGAAAGAAGATGAATAACTATGTGACAAAGTTTACTGATCACGTTGAGTTATTTTGGATCTTAAAAAGGAGAATTGGCTACAGAGAGTTGCAGAAGGCCTGCACAGCACCAACGGACTGGATGATAAACTGGAAGATGGAATTTAATTCAAAGAAATGTGAAGTGATGCAAATATGGAAAAACAAACTTAATTTTATGATGAGTTCCATAATGATGGGTTCTAAGATGACTGTTACCACTCAGGAATGAGAGCATAGATTGTAATAGATAGTTTCCCAAAATTTTCACCTCAGTGTACAGTAAAAGGAAAAAAAATAATGTTAGGAATTAATAGGGGAAGAATAGAAAACAAGACAGAAAAATAATCATTCTGCTACATAAATCTCCAGCATACCTGCACTTGAACATTGTGTATGTCTGACCCTCCCATCCTGAAGGAGATACAAGAGGAAGTCAGGAAAATGGACAAAAAACCCAGCAACAAATGAAGGCAGAGTAAATTCTATTCTAAAGTGTGGAACAGATTCAAAGTGCAAAAAAACCTAAATAGGCTAGGACAGTTCAAGATAGAGAGGAAGGGATGCATGATGGCATCTCTAAGTTCAGAAGTGGTGCAGTGTAAGGCCCACTTCCCTTTCAGTCTTAGAACTGTATGCAATCAAACAAAACCAGCAACTCACAGGTTCAAAACAAGAAAAAAAGGCTAATTTCCACACAATATGTAAACTAGTTTGGTAATACCCAGTGTGAAAGGCAGTGGTACTCAACTGTTTGGATTCAAAAAGCATTGGAAGAAGGTATGGAAGAAAGTGTCACTGGAGTCTGTAAGGAATGGAGATAACACCTCTACCTCAAAAAGCTTCCTAAGTATGTAATTTTTGGGCTGGGGTTGGGGGGAGGTGAATGTTCAGGGGAATTTCACAGTATACTTGTCATCTTCCTCCACTTTTTTCCAGGCATCTGCTTTTGTCTACTGTCAGAGACAGGATGCAGGACCAGACAAGCTTTTGGTCTGATCTAGCACAGCTGTTCACATGTTCCTAGTAATAAAACTTACTGTTCTTCATTATGAAAAATAAAAATCTTTGATTTTTTTTCTGTTAAACTTTCCACATAATAGTCAAGAATGAATACTAAACTTTGCAAGTGAGCTTGAAAGCTCTCCTCTTCATCGTTGTATACTGAATGCAAAAGAGTTCCGTAGTTTCTGTCTTGACTACACAATGCTACTATATATTAAGAGTACTGTAAGAGCTTAAAAGTGTGTTCATTGTGGAAATCTTTAAAACTTAGAAAAGGTTTCTAATGCAATTCTAAAAGGTTTCCCTTTTAACATATTTGTAGATCTGTTTTGATGAACAGTCAGTATATGAAAAAAAAAAAAAAAAGGGGAAAAGAAACAAGCCAGCTACCTTTGCAGAAGCTTTATATTCAACTTTGCAGAAGACAGAAAAAGGTTTTTTATCTATTAACTCATCCAAGTATGTGAGGGTTAAACAAGGTCAGACTTCTATAGTACAGGTTAGAAGTGATTAGACACTTGATTAGAAGTGTCAAGTTATTGCATAATAATTAGTTACCATTTATCTGTTGAATCTTAATAATTGACTGTATGAGTGCTCCTGATATGGTACAATTATAATACCAAATGCTTTCATTTAGGTTTACCCATGATGGTTATAGTTGTGTGTCATTACCTACATATATATCAGAAAATAGCTTTATTTTTATAGAAAGTTTCAGAAAAGATAAAAGTTCTGCAAATAAAAATAGCATATGTTTCTGACATAATTCCTCATTTTACTAACTCATGCTTCCTTTCATCTTTCATGTTTGGTCAGGTGACATTTCTCTGATGCAATGTGGTAAGTCCTTTGTTTTTAAGGAGAGGCAGCACACCAGAAGATAAAAATTAAACTCAGTGGTCCTATTATAATGAGGAAAATGTTTCAAGGCAATAGGACTATTACTTATATGAAGCTCCTCGTATATACAAATCAACATTTTCAATTTTTGAATGAAATTTCTACTATATCCCACAATTTTCCAATTGCATAAAAATTTCTGCTTTTAAGTGACACCGTTAAGAATGATTGTATATGTGAAAGAGGAGACTGTAATAACAATAGAATCTGTGATAATGGAGGATGTTAATTGCATAGTTATTGTTTGGAAACAGCTATGCAAAACTGAAAGAAGATAGTATGAAGTTATAGTGCAGGACTTGATGCTACTGAACTTGTTGAACTGTCTGTGTGGGAAGAAACCATTCTGTCATAATTTCAGGGAACAAAATGCCACATAAAATTTTACATAAAATTTGTAATATAAGTAAAATTTTGTATAGCATGGGATGTCTTGGCAGTTGTTAAGGTTGGGCAGGTAATATTCTCCTGGAGAAGATCTTAGCTGGCTGTCACAGGCTGATGTTTTCTGGAAAACTTCTTGACTTCAAGATAACATCTTTAATTTCTTCACCAAATATGCTCAGTAAAGCTAATGGCTTTCAAGTAATACCCTCTGGGACACTTGCAAAATGGACAATAATAAAGTCCAGAAGTCCTACTTTGCCACCTGATGAGAAAGTAATTCAGAAAACTGCACTACAAGGAAAGGATGTAAGCCTCTTGGTTGACCTATAGTTTCCATTCTCCACCAAATCTCTTCTCAGACATAGAAAATATTACTGTTTATAGAAATCAAAAACAATTAAGGTACTGAAAAGACATATCAAATAGGAATATGCAAAGGAAGAGTTAAGGGTTTCCAGATGTTATCTGGAAATCAAGATTACATTAAATAGCAGATTAGCATGAATGGTTACTCAAGCCATCTTTACTACTAGCCACTGTCAATCACCCTATCCTCAGTTTAGATTTGAGAGCATGAGATGCTTTTGGTTCTGTCATTATGAATGTGAGGGCAAGAGGAGCTGTCACACATATAGAAGGGATATAATCTCCAGCAGAAAAAGGGGAAGACAAACAACTGCAAGTTGCAGGACAGGAAGACTATTGTGGCTTGTTAAAGTGTTTTAGACTTGGCATGAATTCTGTCTAATTTGGTTTTGCATTTTATAGATTGTGTGCACTGAACACAGCTGGAAAATGGCAATCATCTCACCATTGGGATTTTATTTATATCCAGGTTTGGTTTCTCATAACCAGTATTGAAATAAATGAGTGTGTTTTGGATGTTTCTGGATTGCCACATTCTTTTTGCTTTTTGAAAGTCTGATGTTGTGCAACACTTCCAAAGATATTTCATTTGGGTCTTCTCTGATGCAGAGATGAGCACTACTGATGAGCACTGGGAAATAATTTGAGAAATGGCTGCAGAGCCTGCAACTGAAATTCATCTCAGCTAAATCTAAACAAGGAGGAGGGTTACAGAGGTCAAATGTAGTTATGTAGTATGTAAAGAGCAAATAATTGAAAGGCTTTTGAAAAATATACAAACAGTCTGGTAGAAAGACAGACTGAGGAGGGTTTATACAAATAAGCAGAAGAAAGTTAAAAGGATAATTAGAGGAGCAAGGAAATAATATTGAATGTCAAGTTGTATGGAATATTTCAATTAAGGGCTCTTCAACTATATCTGTAATAGAGACATAGGTTCAAAGGTTAAATTGTCCTATTAAAAACAATGATGGGGGATTGAAGACAGGGCACAAGGAAATAGCAATTTGTTAAATATTATTTAGCTTCTGTTATTACAGCTGAAGGAGAAGAAGGAAAACTGCTTGGGAGAAGAATTGCATATCTTAAAAAGATAGGTTGGTCCCTAAAAACGTGCAGGTAAAATTGGAAGTAAATGAGTCATTTGGCAGCAAACTTACATTTCTCTGCTGTCATAGAGGGAGATGTAAATGAGATATGGGAAATAGAATCTAATTGGCTATAAATTAGGGAGGTTCTAGTTTATTACCAGCATTTTTTTTGTATGTAACCTTTATGTTAAGTCTCATATAGCACTGGGTTAGCACAAATACTTTTACAATAATTTTCCTCAGTGAAGTTTATCATGGGTTTTTATAAAGTGAAGTAGTAGAAATTATCCAGGTTAGTGGCAGATTAATACACCAAGGCATACTACCCAAATCCAGAGAAGAGAACATTCAATAGAAGAGCAGAACCAGTCCAGATGTACTGAAGAACTATATGGAAATAAATATTGGGAAAACCTAAGAAGATTCTTACAAAATATATAGAAATCTATCTCCTCACATCAGATACCAGCGCTGCAATGAAATATTGAAGCTTTGAGCTGGAAAAATATCATAGCATATAAATGAATACACTAATCAGCTCAATTTATAAACTGAGTAAAATTCAAGTAGAGTAACATACTCAAAAGAACTGGAAATGTTCATGAGACGTAAGTTTTAAAATAACACTACAGAACAAAAGTAACATACACAGTATAATGAGATTAACTAGAATATTTTTACAAAAGAGACAAATAGCAATAATACAGAATGCACAGTGACTATAAACACTTAAATACAGGATGAGGTTTCTGTGATTACATACTTCTTAAAAACAGAAGTTCATCATCTTTTATTTCCAAAATTTCTTGTTCACCATTCCCCTAAATATGCATGGACATTGAAAAGTATCTCCTATTAAAACAGTGGGAATTGGGAGTTCCTGGGAGTTTTGAATATCTGGTAATTTGAATGCATCATCTTTCTTAACACCATTTTTTACAGTGAAGAGTCAGACCTATGCTACCTTCCACAGCCTTCAGTTCACATTTTCACTTTTTATTGCTTACAGGCTAGATTGACTTGATCAGCCTCTTCTCTGTGACAGCTATTATTAGCTAGAACAGTTTTCTTTGGTACATCCCATCTCCTTTTTATGTCTTTGCACCAGTGGAAGCTATGTGCTAAACCATAGGAGGGAGGAGCCTTTAGGGTGTAAAATGGAAAGTGAATGACTGGAAAGCTGTCCAGAAACCAATTTTCCCCAAACTGTGGGGATATAGACAGCTAAAATAGCACATACAGCTGTGAATTGGAGAAATAATAGCAGTCCTTGTCATAGACACTATGGAAAAACTTTGCATTAGATGGTTTTGGGCCTTTAGGGTAGCTCTAGAGGTCTCTGAAAACAGGAATTTTTCTCATCATTTGGTTTTAATCTTCATAATAGATCGCAAATGAGGGTAGAGCCACATTAAGAATCTCAAGTCTCATTCTTGGGTAAAACTCTTGACATCTCAGATGCAATAGATTAATTTCCACTTCAGTCCACACAGACTATATATCCTTATATATTTACTGCCAGTTCTACAGAAAAATATATCTGTTTCATCACAGGACTTGATTATTGCAATTTCCTCTTTAAAAAGCTCTCATCAGGTTTGTCTCAACACCTCTGAATGTAAGAGCTCAACTGCTATGCTATTCTGATGAATTGGAAGTATATTATGCTATTCCTCTCTTTTGTACAGTAACTGCTTCTTAAACAGCTGATTTAATATAAAATGTCACTATTTTTTTAAAGCTCTTACTAATGTGGGCCCTGGCTCTGTTCTTGAATCTAATTTTGAAAGATATTTGTGTTGTGTGTATCTCCTATTATTTAAATATCATGCTGTCATCTCTTTGGAAGATCAATGTCTTTTGCATTGTTTGCTTCAAATTTAAGGTGGTTCTAAATTATGTCATGATGTATATTTTTGTATCTTTATGTTGTTTACAATTACAAATATCCCAAAGTAATGAGAGAAAAGATATTAATAAATAGTTATTATTACCATGGTAGCAATCGTGTTTGTTATTTCAGTACTTAGGAAGCAAAGAGAAAATACAATCACCAATAATCTGTTATGTTTATTACACCTACGTAAAAAGTTTTTGTATTTCAACAAAATTCACAATATGAACAATATATGCCAAAAGGTAAGACTTGAGATTTAAATCAGATTAAAGCACAAATCTGCTTTTATCATAAAAGGAGAAGGAAAAAAGCTCTTGAATTATTTTCCTTTTTCTTCCTATGTAGCTCAAGCCATTAGTGCCAACCCTTCAAATGAAAACTGTATCTTCTAGAAGGTAAAATTGTGAACACTACAAGTCATGTTGCAGTTGACATGAAAACAACCATTGTTGGCATATCTTGTATTTTTACAGCTGACTATTCTCTCCCTGACATTTTTAGTAAAGTTGAGCAATATCCAGATTCCAGCCTTGATACCAGTCGGCACAGCAACATTCATCTTAAGTTGACATCTGTTGAGAATTTTTCAATAACTTAATGGTTATAAAGCATGTGAGGAGGGGGATAATAGAGGGATTATGACATAAAAATGCTAAAGCCCTTGTGGGGGAACTGCTGCACATAAAGTTTTGATTTGGTAATTCAAACTAATGCAGTTTGTAGTCCTCTAGAGAGAGGGCAATAATGGTGCACAATATGCTCTTAAACACTGATGCATAACACATTGTGCTAGAGCCAAAAGGCACTGTACAATATCATTATGCTGTAGAGAGAAGTAGCAACTTTGGGAGTTGCTTTCACAAATATCTGAATGCACAGGTAACAAACTGCTATTTCTCTCCTTTCTATACTCCTTTGTCTAATCATCTGGGTATCCTAAGAAAACATGACAATTATTGTTAATATGGTAAAATGATAAAGCTACGAGTACAAAGATCAGTGTAATGCAGTACATATAGGCTTCATTTTTTTAATTATTTTTTTTTTACAGAAGATGGATTGAGCAAGATTAAAATTTAGGATTATTTTTCCTTGAAATCTAATTAAATAAGGAATGTAAGGATTTGGACAAATCTAGAAAACAGACAAAATTAAAGATCCCTCTATAATGAACACAAATTTAGTATCACTAATATTTTTTTGAGGATAAAAAGTATATAAAAAGGAATTCTTAAATTGGAATAGAGAATTATTATATAATTTATAAAAATTTAGTACAACATACAAAAGATATTTTTTTTCTTTTGCCTATTTTATTATTATTGCAATTGGTTTATTTAATTTACATTTCATGTGCTGTTAGATGTAATGTGGAACATAACATTTAAATGAGAACACAATTTTTTTATTACTTCTCCAGGACTTTTGGCAGTGTGAATTTAAGGTGACAAAACTAATCTGTTTGAATGATAAATTAGCTGTACTGGGACAAAACAAAATCTGCAAATAAAAACTCTATCATATTAATGAATTTTAGAGAAAATGCATGTATAGATGATTTTTTGATTCATAAGGATCCTGTCAGGTTTGAATGACTCCATTATTCACTTCCTGTAAATATACAGAATTTTATTTTTGGATTTTCTAATCTGAGTCAAAAGTTTAAGAAAAAAGCTTGTCATTTATAAAAAAGTTGTCTCATGAGAAATTCTTTAAGATAAACAAGAACTTTTGTGACCTTGCATAAACAGTGATTCATCTCACCTCCCTTTTGTCACCTGAAAAGCAGTTTTCTAGTGCAAACTGGTCAATTTGTCTCACCACATTTACTGGCACCAACATATGTAAAAAAGGACATCCTAATGTGCTTGTCCAATTAAGTGGGACCAATCAGCGTCTCAGAGGCCTATCTATCTCCCTTGACTGTCTCTAAAGAGGTAGCCCAGAGAACCAGCTCACCTAATTCTGACCAAGAAAGATGGGTAGAAATTCTGTCTTAATGACCCAGTAGGGAAACTGTGGAAAAAAAAGGAGAAAAATATTCACACTCCTACATGCAGGTGTCTAGTGCCATTTCAGACAGTGAGAGATGATTTCCTGGCTTTCTGCTGATGCTTCAGACAGCTGTGGCTTTCCTAGGTCATAGATGCCATCCCTATGCTGATGTGCCAGGCAACTGAGGTCATGTAAAAAGGAGTTGTATGCTGCTGCTGCTCCCTCTTTCACTCATCGTGTGTCTGTGAGTCCTCTGCGTTAAGGTGAAAAACAATCCGTTCTCAGCAGGGATCAAGCTCTGAGGCCCTGCCTGGTCTAGTAGTACAGGGTTAGAGAGAAGCCAGTGGGTCTGTTCCAAGTAGTCTTGTATTTCACTGTGGTCTTTCAGATCTCTGCTGCACAAGAACCTATTCCTCCTGCAGTGTGCTCCTGTCCCACATGTGTCTATGAAAAAGTACATCACGCCTCATTGTGCTCAAGAGAATCATGCTTTGCGTATAGCCCTTGTGTCAACAGATAGCTTTGCAAAGATCTTCTCTGATCTGAGTTATTTATATACCATGTGATTGAACTTAATTTAAATTAATGTATTTTTGGTATCCCAAAGCTTACAGTGGCCAGCATCTCCCCTTTTGTGACTCATCTGCACTCATTTTTTTTTCTCACACATTGCTGGTGACAGTAAAAAGTTTTTAGGCTTCTTTCCTTTCCAGCTTTTCCCACCTTTTCCATTAGAAGCCTGATCCAACGGTTTTTTAAGGCAATGGAATATATTTCATTTGAAATAAAGGTCTTAAGCTGTTTGATGTGAATTTCCTTTTTCATTTTTTGAGTTTAATCATGCCTCCAGGAACAAGAAGCTAGCAGACAGTGGATCCCTAGAAATGGAGGCATTGCTTTTTAGGGTATTGTCCAACAATACAGCAAACAGGACTTTGATACTCCCAAAATCAGTGTTCTAAGGCAGCTGCATGGTGCAAATGGGGACTGATCTGAAGTAAATTCAGTTTGGGTTAAAATGTATTGTTTTGAATGTGTCCCACATAGCTCCTTCCTGGCAGGATCTGTGTTGGATCAGGTACTGCCCACTGTAAATGCTGTGCTCTGTGATTGCGGGCTTACTTCTCACTAGAGCTGAACAGTACTAGCACATTTGGCTAGTGAAGCATAGATCTTTCTGATTGTGAATCCATGACTTTTTTCAAGGCACAGAGACATTTTTCAAAGGCATAGTTTCCCCTCTGCTGTTTGAAACACCTGGAAAGGTGTAGGAACACAAGACATTGCAAACCTGTCAAAGGTGGGCAATATTTCCTCACTCATGCCTGATCCACAAGTGACAAAGGAAAGGTTTAATCCCCACTGTCTCTCTTCATGAGGAAAGAATACCAGGCAACTGAACTCCTTCCCTAGCCCATAGCCCATTTACAGTGTGCATACAAACCAGAGGGTGGAGTTAGGAAAGTATACATGCTACCCCATTCAGCAAGGTAAGTCATTTAGCCCCAAAAGAATAGCTTCCTTTTAATCCATTTTTCCCAGCCTGCAGGTTTTGGGACATCTGTCTGATGTGATGTATGAGACACATATTATCTTTGAAAATAAAATGTGCTACAAAATCTGATTTTTTAAAAAACTATTTTATGATACATCTACCAAATAAAAGACTCAAAAGTCTGTGCCATGCTTAAAATATAATGGAGGAAATTACATGGAATATGTGTAAATCTTTTTATGTTTTCTTTATATATGGTATCGTAATCCCTAGAATGAGAATCTGCTGCATTGTTCCATTGCCAAAATGATGTCTACAAATGAGGGCTCAGGGAATTGCTGCAGGCTTTCTGATGAACTGAGCCAACAAGCCACAGTGGACACAAGCTTGAGTTTTTGAATGAAGAAAGAAGAGGATTTACATGGGCAAAGATATTTGTCTCTCTTTTCAGATTCCCAACAAACAGCTCCTCCGTTCATTTACTGGCAATAACTGGAAATAAAAATTTTAAAAAATTGCATGCTCCAAGTCTTATCCATCTTTTCCAGCTATGTAATTTTTCCTGGTAAAAGAAGCTACTCTTTTTTACAGTTGTCACTGATTAGTTAATTAACATAATAAATGAAAAATTCATTATTTTAATAGTCTTCTAAACATTTTTAAAATTACTTAAATGCCATTTTGCAGACAAATTAGTTGTGAAACTATCTATCTATCTATCAGTGCAACTTTCAGCTAAAATTTTGTACAAATAAATATATTCTATATGTTATTATTATCAAATAGTATTTGATTTAATAGCTTCTAAAGACAGAATCTTGTTTGATTTCCTCATTGTTAAATACCTAAAAGAATGGTCTGAAAAAGACGAAAGATGCTTTCGTTTGCTTAGCTACTTAGCATTATAAGAATCAGTATTTTGCGAATTACAGAACAAGATTCAGTTTAAAGGATGAAATACATTTTTTTTCATTGATTGCCTCCCTGCTTGAAAATACTAAGTGGCCTTAAAATGCCAAGGAGTTTTAAGAATTTTAAATTAATATTAAATATTTTAAACCTTTTTTATGGAAAAAAGGAATAAATTCACTATATCCACATATTTAAAACCCAGCTACTTAATGATTTTTATTACAGATTTTGTATACATTAGTGATACATGGTGACTTGAATTACTCAGGAAATCAAAAAAGAAAGAAAAAAAGGACTGCCTTTCTCCCTAGACCCCTTGTGTCTGTGCATGGTCACCTCATGTGCTGGGATTTGAAGTATGTGGCTCTATGACACTTTGTACCTCTTATCTTTCCTTGTGGATTTGGATAGTATATACTTAGATAACTTGGATATCAGCGCAGAAGAGAAAACTTTCCTGAATACATTTCTATAACTGTTTCTATACATAAGGCCATGGTATCTACAGATTTGAGAAATTATTATTAAATGTTAAAGGCAGCAACCAGCAATGGCTAGGGAAATTTCAAGGTCATGGTAGCTGAAATAATTTCTTGTACACTGTAAACAGTATTTAGTTGCTTCTGAAAGAATGAGATAAAACATTTATTGCAGTTTTATTTCACTTTCATGGTGTTTTTGAAATTAAGTACTACCTATGTTCTAGACTCCTTCCAACCAATCAGAAGGCAGAGTTCCTTTTCAGAAATGCTTATTTTATTCTACAAGAAAGCCATATTCCCTGAGAAATAATTTGTTACCAGCAGTTGTGCTTTGCTAATCCACTGTCTGAGGTGAATCCCAGATCAGTTATGGTTTGAACATAACCGCGATGTGTAAAAAAAATTGTTTTAAAAGGCATTATTCTTGCTATAGTTTATATTCAAGAGTTTATAACTGAGGTGGTATATTAAGAAAAATTTGTAGTTAAAACACTGCAATGGAAAATGTCCCCCAAGTCAGAAGGCAGGACCCACTCTATCAAGTTTATAATTAAGCAATAATCCCAAGAAACACAGTCATTACCAGTATTTAATGACTACTTTGTTGGTTAACAGCTCAACGTGAAGTTGAGGATTGTTAACACTCTATCAAACTTCTTGTTAAGTGTGCTAAGTTTTTATTTAAACACACTTGGATAGCAGCTGGAAAGCTGTGGGGGGAATCGGGCATTCCCGAGTGACTAATGACCAATTTTTTTCCATCACGTATAACACAGGGCACATTCCTTTATGTTTATATAACAGCTGTTAACTACAGATGGTTGGTGCCACCCGATTTTGATACTTTGCATGACCTTAGCAATCATCTACTCTATTTGTAGCTTGTTGATCTCCTTTTGCTGCTGAGCTTTTGTGAAATAACAGAAGAGCCTTTTGGAGAATCCATCCAAGAAGACATAATAATTACCATGGAAATCAATAATAAGACAAAAATTGTAAGTACCTTTCCAAAAGCTATGACAACCTCTGCTGAAGTAAAAAGAAGCTGCAGCATAGACTACTTCTGAAAATTATGGAAGTATTCAACTTTCTTGAGCTGAATGAATCAAAGAAAAATATTTTACATAAAGTTTCACCTAATCTCCCATTGGCAGCATTCAACAGTATGTACAATTTTAATCACAATCAAATTTATTCTGATGGGCCAGAAAGTAAACTACTTTACCTTGTTGGGTGGGAAATTAATCTTACAAAGTCTACTGAGCTAATTCAGCCTAGGAACATTAGCTGAAAAGCAAATTCATACCTCTGAATTAACTGCAATTTTTCTTCTGAACTGCCTGAGACAAGTAGCCATTTTCCTTTGTTTCATGCGGTGGCAGAGGTGCTGTTACATTTACAGTTTACAATAAATTCCCAGACAGGTAGGGGCATTTTCACTGCAACTGAGGAAGCCTTAAATCAGGGGCATGGGTCAGACTTGCTGAAAAGCAACAGGGAGAGGCAGAGCTTGTAACAGAGAGATGTCATGCATGAGTTTGTTGACTTTGTTGAAATACCCACAACAGTCATGGAGTCAGACAAATTCCACCTAATCAACCCAATAACTTATTATCAAAAGGATCTATTTCTTTGTCACGTCTGTCAGGGTAATCCGGAATTCATTACCATATTAATGTCCTGACTGGGCTCCTCTGGACCTCTGAGTTTTGTTTGTTGAAGAGCTTCCTGGGGCGTTTGGAGAAACAAAGCGCGCTCTCTGGAACATGAGGCATTCAGAGCAGCGTACAGATGGGCCCAGGCTCTTTGTTCCTCTCTGCCTGGGAGGCTGTTATGGGAAGCAGCCAACCTGCAGTCTGTCACAGTGAACATTGTCAAGTCATTGTGTACTTTTAATTGTTACTATGTACATGGAATCTGAAAGGTCGCTCTGGATATATAGTACAAGTGCACAGAGCCCTTTGCCAGACCAAACAGCTGTCCTGTGGTGTTCCCATATTCAGCTTCAGTAACCTTTCCCTCATTGAAGTATCCTTCTGACAGAGCAATTAAAACATACGATTTATTTACTAAACAGTCAATAAGGAAATCTTAGAGGTGCACTCTTTCACCACTTCACTGTTTCCCATGTGGCTATCTTAACAGGTCCTTTTATATTTAAGCAATTATTTCTTTCCCAATGATATTACAGACCTGGCAAGATTAATTAAAGAGCTGACAGCAAAGTACAATAACAACCTCAAAATACAATCAAAGAGGTCAAACTCTATACCAAATTCTGCTCTTAGACATTCCTACATAAAATAAAACTGACTAAGTTTGACTGACCTGCAAGAGATGAAGTACATTATTTTCTTTATTAAAGATATGGGGATATTTCTTCAGAAGACTTTGTGTACTTTCTCATTTTTATCTGTAGTATAAAAGAATCAGTCTTAAAGGAAAACTTAATTGTATATGGTGTGAATAATCCTTGCCTGTAGAAGCACTACTCACCAGGGAGTCTGCAAGCCATGTTCAGTCTAGATATGCTAATATTTGTTTTCCCATCGTGCACCTCAGCTTTTGTTCAGAAAATATGAATGCTTGCTAACCACAGCTGAACACTAATATGATGATATTTCTAAATCTTTGCTAAGTAAATGTGGTTTAGCAATATTGTCATGTAAGCAAATTCAATAATTAGTAAATACTTAAAACTGATTAGGTTTAATACATAACATGTTGTGAAGAATATGGTCATTCCTTTGATAATGAATAATTTACATGTTGCATATATGTAAAAAGTAATATATGTGTATATAAATTCATATTTACACATGTGTGTATTTGGGAAAATAATACTATATCTAATGTCCCTAAAAATAGAATTTAACATTAAAAAAAGATATAATGAACAGATAAACTTTAATCCAGCTTCTAAAGCATTATGTAGAGTGTTCTTCATGATTAACAGTACTATATGTAATTCTGAGGGCCCTGCACTGCTGAAAATTTACAGCTAGTTATATACTGAACCAGGTATTCTTTAATTTGGTACATGCTTTGCTTTGCTTCTATTAAACTGCTTTTGTTTTGACCCACAAGTTTGGTTTTATTTTCCATCTTATTTTCTCCCCTTTCCATCCTGCTGAGGAAGGGGGTGATAGAGTGTGTTGGTGGGCACCTGACATTTAGCCAAGGTCAACCTACCACAAAACTCTTTTTGGAGGTTAGGTTCTTTTCCTCTTTCCTTTCCCCGTTTGTTTTCTCTGCTGGTTTTCCCCATTGGTTTTCCCTGTTCCTTATCCTTACCCTAGCCTTATCTTTACCTTATCCTTTTCTTTTCCCTTGAATATAAAACACCAGAAAATCTGGTTTAGTATTTTAGTAACATATGATAATGAAAATAACCTTCAGAATTTTCCAATACCCATTTCAGAAATTCATTTATGGCAATCAATGAGATATATTTTCATGATATTATTGTTGTTGTTTTTGTTATTAGTATTATTGTTATTCTCCAGTGCTTCCTAATGATCCTGGCTATAGAAGTGAAAACAGTGAGACTTAACGTAATTAAATTTGTGAAATTTATTATGATGAAAGCCTTTCCAGCTAACATTACTAATATCTATTTAGCTAACTGCATTTCTCAGTCACTCTTTGTTAACACTAATAGTTATATATATCCAGTGTTAGTTTAGGTTTTAGTAACAACTCAACTTCATTCATCTACTGCATCTGTTGGGTGAAGATCACTAGCAGATCACCTTAGTTTTCCAGTCTCCCCAATAAAGTCTAAAAATCCTTGCTTTCCTAACTTGGGATTTAAACCAATTAGTCTGGGACTCAGATCACTGTAGGTAACTTACTAGTATCACAGAGAAAGAATGGAAAAACCTAAAGAAGCTCCAACACTAACTGCTACGACAACAATTTGCCGAAATGTGGCTTAGACCTTAGTTTATAGTAATTCTTACTCCAGTTGCTTAAAAAACTGTTTCTGAATAATGAAAAAGTAGTGTAGTCCTCAAACTAGGATTGTGTCTGAGTACTCTAAAGAAATCTTTAGGTAGCCATAAATAAACCTATGGTGAGTTTTTGCATTGTTGATCAAGAAACCTTTGCAGGCACAGAAGTTTGCAAAGTACAAGGCATAGGAGGCCAGAGTAGGACCCTACTTAATTGCTGAAAGAGAGGTTTTTAGTGACGCATTTGTACTCAATACACTTTTTACAATATTTCACCTGAGAATATTTGCCTAACTTTTTGCTTTTTCACAAAAGAGAAGCAGAGAGAAGTTTGGCCAAAAGCAATTGCAAGTATCATGAGAAACAATTACGTGCAATGGGTTGTTTTATTTCACCTTAACCTTCCCCTTGAAAACTCTGTAGGGTGAAAACTCACAGTGAGCAAATCCATGCTAAGGTTGATGAACCTAGGGCTCAGTCCATAGGACACCATACTCAGTGGAAATAAGACATGTGACTTCTGTGAAAAGTTCCTAATAGGCCTAAAAGCTTTTTATCGTTTTTTGGAATATATTTTGTGGCAGTCTAACACCTTTTGAAATCACCCATTTTCTCTGAGAGTCTTGATAAAAGCCAATAATTACCACTTGTGCTTAACATATCTAAGATTATACCCAATACAATAGCCTGCTTATGCCTTACTATAGCCTTAAATCCATGTTGGGACTTGTCTGATGTGACAGCTTATAACTGTGTTCTTCTTCAGCATTATGTTATGGGTGGCTTTTCTTTTTTAAAATAACTGCACAAATAGTGAACACTATAAGACATCTACATGGAGGTCAGCAGTGGTACTGGTCAGATTTGCTGTACTGCTTCATGGGAGGCTGTAGGTACAGAATGGGGATCCCAGAGTGCACTGCTAACCACAGGCTGCCCCCCTGCATTCCCCACTTCTCCCTGCTGCCTGCCCCTAGTGGGCACTGGTGTTCACCTGGCCCTCCGCTGAACCAGTCTGGAAGGTTGACAGGATGTCAAAAAAAAAAGAAGGAACAGTTTTCTGGCAGTTTACTTCACTGACCCATCCTTCTGGGGAGTCAGACCAGCACCATGACCAGGGCAGGAGAGGATGCAGGCCAGGGCTGGGAGGAGAGACAGGGAAGAGGGAAGATGATCGCTCTGTCTGGTGGCAGTTAGCTACCAGATCAGATTAGCTGTATCATAAAACAACTTGTTATGGCACAGCTCCAATATAAACCCAAGGCCATGGCAGTTGAATGGGATGAGGAAGCTTATTTGTATGCTCCTGCATTTGGGATGTGATTCCACCATGCAGTGGATTAGCAGACTGATCTACAACACAAAACAAATTAAAAGAAAACATTAACATGTTATTCTGAACACCTCAGTTTTTTGATCCATTTTGCACTGCCGCCTGCAGTAGTATTGGCATGGTATAAGGGAAGAGAAGTTGGGGATAGAGATGCCTTCAACCAGTGTTGCCACCCCAACTCCACTACTGTAAAACTACTTTTCAAGTCCATCAGCCATTATAAGCAAACAATGGTTTGCTTCACTGCTTAAGAACATAATTCATGCAATTATGAGTACATTTTTCCATGGTGATTATTGCATCTAGGAATAGTTCAATTTATCTAAAATTATACTACATTTGAAAAACAATTCTTGAAAAGGGCTGAAGTTCTTAAAAAATAAAACTTTAAACATTATTTCAGTTGAGAAGAAATTATTTACCTGAACGCTGTTGGACACTGAGTGAATTTTCTTAATTCACTGACTAAATGATAGTAACCTGTATGGATATACTGTAAGTCAATAGCACAAATACCATTCTATAATCTATATTAATTTATTTGATGTGAAAGTTAATATTGCAAGTTCTATTTAACTAACAGTGCAAAATATTTTAAAATATAAACCAAAATAGTACCATTATAAGAATCTGCATTAAATTGATCATTTTTCCTTTCTGATTCTCACTCTGATTTTAATAAATAATGTCCCATGTTAATCAGAAATGAACCATTTCCCAAGTACAAGAGAAGGTCATAAACATTGCATTTGTGGAGCAAGGCCTGGGAGGGTCAGTGATGTTCCTACCTGGAACCAGGAGAGGAATGACAGCCACAAAATAGGATGAAGGACTTCTGGGGCAAATATCCTTTTCAAGGAAGCAGAAGAGGAGAGGGAACTCTGTATTTCACTGTGCAAAGGAAAGCCACAGAATTCAGTTCTGACTAGATAAGAAGGAGTGGCAAAGAACAGACAATCTAAGATATATTTACCCCATTAAATATTTCCCATGTAGATATTGAGGAGAGGTGGAAAATACCCAACTCATGAAAAGCACATTAAGCTGCTCTGAAACTATATTATTCATTTTTCCCTTACCCTTTTTTTTCAAACTAGCCTTTCAGACTTTTGTCTTATAAGAGTTTGGAATGCAATATGTTAAAAACAAGGAGGGGGGACATTATGTAGTCAGCATGCAGCTGGTTGTTTTTTTATTCTAGATCATGTTTTACATCCATGGTGGTAAAATATATTTTTTATCTATCTCTATCTATCTACCTATCTACATTTTCAACTAAGGATTAACAACCAGCCTTAATGATTAGTGCATAAAAGCTAAGAACAATACATGGTATAAAAACAGATTAATCAAATATTCATCAGTTACAGCAAGTTACATTTAAGAGGCACATTCTATGCAAGTACGAAAGATTCTGATATTCAAAACAGTTTGTGTTGAATATCATTGAATCATATTACTTTACAAATATTTCTTACTAGGACTGCAGAGCTAAAATGTATCATTGTGACCCCTTTCCAGAAGACATTCAAAGCCATTGTATAATATAAAATATTGTATGATCCTGGAAGTATAAATAAATAAAAGATATTTGTTATGCTAGTCACAACGTTAATACATAATAGTCCACACTTTTCAATTTACTGATTATTACTTTTCCAATTTATCTAATCTTTAAAATCAAAGGTGAATTCTTTGCTGAGCATCCACCCTCTCATATTTTATTTAACTTCACTCTTGTTTCTGCTTTGTGTCCGCCAGCTACTGTAGTTCATTTCACTCCAATCCATTTGCTGCCTCAAAAAAAAAAAAAAGAAGAAGAAAAAGTAGATAGGTATAAAGACAGAGAAAGAGAAAGAGAAAGAGAAAGAGAAAGAGAAAGAGAAAGAAAGAGAAAGAGAAAGAGAAAGAGAAAGAGAAAGAGAAAGAGAAAGAGAAAGAGAAAGAGAAAGAGAAAGAGAAAGAGAAAGAGAAAGAGAAAGAGAAAGAGGAAACTTGCAGTGGGCAAAAGATATCAATTAAAAATTAGGGTAAAAATAGTCTTTCATGTGCAGTGCATGTCCCTGAGCTAGATTAACATTGCTGTGAGCATGTTGCACTAGTCAGTTCATTGCCTGAGGAAAGTTTGCAGGCAAAATTCATCTGCACAGCTAGCATACTTGAAAGACTCAGACACAGGGCTGTGTTCATGGCCTGGCAACAACAAAACACCTGCTTGAAGCTGAGACAGAATAGCAAGCTGGATGGAGTTCAAAAGAATTGAATGATAATCACACCCTGATTAACAAAAAAGTGAATTACTGTAGTCCTTTGTCAATAGATGGCCTATTTGCATACTATCTTGCAATGCCCAACAGGTTAGAACTTTTTAGTTACACATGGTCAAACACTAAAAAATGGAAAGAAAAAGATTTATGCCTGTGTAACTCAGACATGTTGCACGCATATTGTGTGTGTTACATCTTCTTAATGCTATCTAGTCTGATTCAGCAAGTGCAGGGAATACTCCACCCACTGTCTTTCTTCCTTCTCTCATTCCCCCACCTTCCAAAAATGTACTAAGCAAACAACAAACATAGCCTATAATTTTGTTTGGCACAAGTTTTTTTTTAATATATTTGACAACAAACAACTGTATATTAAACCAATTTGTTTCAGCAGAAAAAGTGAGTAATTTTAGATTCAGTCCATTAAAGCTGCTCTTGGCTATGTGAGCTTTTAGAGGTTTATCAGCAAAAAAAACCCTGTAACAATCTACAATACCAGAACATAAAAAATGAAATGTACTACCTTAATTTCATACTGGATGCGTTTTGTTTCATAATTGAGTTTTCTCTGCATACCTTGGGTTTTATTTTAGATTAGTTTCAAAAGTGAATGTTGTCATGATAAAACGAGCACTTCTGTATTCATATCTTTACATTACTAATAAGGTGGTGAGGCATGGCAAAGTGAAAATAAAAAACATAATAAAGCCAAATTAATACTGCTGCTTGTTTTCCTTTATATTATAAATGTAATATTACTCCATAGGTATTTAGTAAAAAAAACCCCAAAAAACAACCGTTCTTTGGCTGCAATATAACTAAGTCCTGCTGGACTATACTTTACATTTACTCAAAGAATAGGCAAAGCACCGATTAACAGTGGTTTATATTAAAACTTCACTTTCCCTGGCAATATCCCTCCTTTGTAGGAAAGA
>NW_010312656.1:36022-57997 GCF_000700745.2 Antrostomus carolinensis
GTCAAGATCAAATATGTCATTGCAAATACATCCCTTGTCTAGCTTGTTCTTAAAAATGTTCACAGATGAAAAATATGGCCAAAGAAGATATTTTAAAAAAACCCACCTAAATCTCAGTTATTCCAATTTCAATGTAAGTATGCTTTCTTTTATGCCTATTGCATCTTATGCTCCTCATCTTGGACAAGGACAATAAATTATTCTGTTTGTCACTACAGTAACCTTCTATTTATTAGAAGATTAAAGATTTGTCTCCACTTTTTCTGCAGCCTTATAAAGACTAGTAGCTTTGATCTTTCCCCATGGATAATGCTTTTCAAACCTCTAAATTCCATGTTTCTCTCCTGCATATGATCTCCAACTGGTCCTTTGAGGACTTAGAAGTAATAGAGCAGAAGGATGACTTCAAGTGTCTTATAGGTTATCCTCCTTTTCTCTTTTCTTGATTAGCAATGATATAACATTGCAATTATGAACATAGATTAATATTTGTCTTACTACCTACTGTGACATCAAATTTCTTTCTGCAAAATTTTTATATTACCAGTTCTTCCCCATATTGATTTTACAGTGGATAACTACTTCCCTTGTATAAATATGAATCGATTCATTTTTGCAGACAGTTTTTCTAGTGTTTCAAGACAATTTTACATTTTCTTCCTGTTCTATGAAGCTTTTGTGGTTGTGTGCTTCCCACTCACTTAATAAGCATACCATTTTCCCACTCACAAAAGGAAATCTTGAAGAGGTCAACAACAGATAATCTGTTTGATTTTATCAGTGAACTATAATCTTTAATACACATTTTTCTGACACCATAGCATTTCTTTCTAAAACTTGTCTTTCTAATTGGTTTAGGAAAATGCCATGCACTCTATATTAAAAGATTTCTATTGTCAAAAGCATATCTACTGTGTCTGCTTTGTCCACAGGGCCCATTACTCTATAATAGAAGGAATTATTTGCTTTTGACAAATCCATGCTGTCTGCTACTCAGTTTTCCATTACCTTCCGTATTACAAATAGTTTGTTGGATAGTTTGGTTCAGTAGTTTTCCAAGCACTGAAATTAGAGTGGTTCATCTATAATTCTCTTATTCCTCTTTTTAGAATGCTTGTCTCATTTTAGAGATGGGCAGTTCATCTGCACTGTTGTAGTCTTCGGTACCGCTCCCATCCTTTATGTTCTCAGAGATCAATGCTAACAGCTCTCATACTGCTGTAGCTGAATCTTTCCATAGTTTAGGATAAGGTGCATGGTCCACATCGCCTAAAGTATCTGATATCCCCAAGTATCATTTATTTCTCTCCTAGGCTGATATTGTACTCTTCATTTGCTGTTTATTAACTGCCATTCTCTCATTTTAGATTATTTTTTCAAGGGAGACTTAGGCAGCTAAGGTTTATACATCATATAGTAATAGCCTTCCCTCTTTGTCAACTACCATTTTAGATGATCTTCCTATTATTATCGATATACATGTGCAACCATCACAATCTTAAATGTAGCTTACTTTTTTTCCCCCCATTCTTTATGTTTTGAATTTTACATACTAGAGTTATCTCTTGTACTCATCTTTAGTAAACTGACACTTTTTATTTTCTGCATACTGCCTTACTATCTTTGAGGTCAATAAAGTATTCATAATCCAATCAGCTTAATCTCTTAATCATATTTCTACTTTCTCTTCACACTGGCATACTTTGTACTTGTGCCATCAGTATCAGTTAAAAAAAAAAAAAAAAGTCTTCTTAAACACTTTTTTTTCCCTTAAACTTGTTTCCCATAAGAAATTCCCTAAAAATACTCTCTGAATTTACAGAATCCTGTCTTCTTGAAGTCCACTTTTTCTTATTATGCTGTTTTCCATTATGCTGTCTCTCTCTCCCTCCCTCCCTGCTACCTTCCCTCCTTTTCCTCAGGATCATGAGTGTATTCTCTCATTATATTTGATGGCTATTCTCAGTCATCTCCTTCTACTAATCAGAATTAGATCTGTAATCTGCATTTTTTTTCTCCAAAATATCAACATTTGACATTAAAATATCAAAAACTTCATAAATATACAGCAAGACCTGTTTTGGTCATCTATGTTATGAACAACACACACTCACACATTCTCCTTCCATCAATCAAATATTAATCTACTCCACAGTACAATAGCTTTGTGACTGTAACACCCCCAACATGAGGCCACAGGAATCTTCCCTTGCAATGTGGTAGTTCTGGTAATTTCATAGGGAAGGACTTCATAGTCCTCAGGATTGGGAGAAAGCTGATCCAGGTTCTTTTTCACACTCTGGTGAATACTATAGTATGATACTAACAGATCAATGGTCATTTTCTTAAAAATCAGGAGTTATAATACTCAGCAGTGTAACTCCCATACACTTTGTGGTTTTAGCCTAACATGAATATTTTCACTATTAGATATGTAATTAATTATTGAGCAGTGACCTTCCCTGACTCATATTCTTGTTTACAACTTTATTAGTCTTTGAATGGAGTGATGGATCAAATCTTTAATTCCTGAAGGTATCCTAGGACTTGCTTTCTATTCCCCAACAGTGTTGGAATATGCCTATTTGATGAAGAATTTACAACTTTGTTCCTTCAGTTCAGGGGAACTGCCATCAGCTTAAATTGAAAACAACCAGTAAGAAAGTAAAATAAAGTTTGAATTCTGTTAGAAAAGTCTATGTTTTTGTGATTCTGACTAAGGATCAGAAATATTAGAGATAAAGTATCTGTATCCAGTAGAGTAGTATTCCACACTGTGCTTTCAAAAAGAATAAGATATTCAGGTGTGATTTGAAAGCAACTAAAGTGTCTAAATACCTTTAAAAGTCTAGCCTTATCTACAGTCATGGATCATATCCTTTTCATTAACCTCTGTCCTATCAATCTAGTTGTTCTGATCTCTCAGGAACCACTCTGTAGTTTCCACTGAATTAGCTGTACTTCATCTTGGTGCTAGAATCGAAAAATCAAGAACTATCTATAGTGCATATCTTTTCAGTGTATCTAATATATATTTCACTTTGACTGGTATGTCTATCATCATCCATTGATGTCTTTTCTACAAGTTTTCTGCAATTCTTTAAACAAAACAAAACAAAACAAAATGACTTTGAGAGTAAGACAAGGCTTGCATGCCTTGTTCCTGATTAGTTTCATAGTAAGAAGATTTTTCACCTCCCTGACCAATCCAACTTATTAATACCACTTTCCTTTACCTTATTTTGGGATTTGTGGAGCAGCTGACTTAGTGGCAATCAAAAACCTCTAAAATTGGTCATATCTAGTGGTGACAAGTCTTTTTATGAAATACAGTGATGAAACACTTATGTGCAAAAATATGTTTCAGGTGAAGAGCTCCTCTTTCTTCAAGAACTCTTTCAGGAGCTGAACTGCTGCTACAGGAACACACCCCTGACCTCCAAATGCTATGTATCTTTTATAACTACTGATAGCCCTAGAAAACCATGACAGCAGAAAATTCTGGAGCAAACATAGCTACTGTGGGACTACTAAGTGACAGTACTGTCAATATTACAACAGGCAGTATTACTGAACATCACAAGATCTAGAGAAAAAGAAGACACTTGTTACACTCTCTTGAATAGTCATCTCACAGAATTGTTTCTAGTTTGCTTTCCTGGCCTGATTTATTTCCAGTAAATACCAAAGACTCAAGTATTCATGTGAGATGGCTTGCTTTGCAACATCTATTATTGAATTTTACTTGGAGTGGTGGCTTTTTTTATTCAAATGGGTTGAAATTATCCTAATGGATGTGACCTCTACTACCGGCATTATCAGATTCCTATGTACACTATTTTTACACCAGTTACCCTCATTTCCACTGCCTGACAAAGGTTTTGATTTACAACCAAGCAGGTTTTTGCAGACATGATGGGTTTGCAATACAATATGTGGATAATATAATTTTCTATTAAATGACTTGACTGAGAGAGTGGTGGAATGATTCAAATGAGGCAGGCTGAACGTGAAGTTTTCAGCTGGTCAGCTCTTCCTTAGTTTCATCAGAGTCTGTCAAAATATCTACATTTCCCATATATAGATATTTGGGTCATATGTTACATTACCTTGTGCCTGTTAATTTAAAACTGTTGCTGCTCATTCCAGATTTCACCTGTTCTCTACAGTTTAACTTCTGCATTTTAAATATTTTGGCTTGGAGACAGTGATAGTCTAACCATGAAAACCCAGACACTCAAGGCACTAGCCATGGTTATGGTTCAGATTGCACAGCAAATATGGTCACTTCTTCATCTGAATGGTATCTACTATTAGACTCTTCTATTTTGGACAAAATTCTTGTGACTTTCATACATTTTCCATGAATATATGAATTGGTCCCTAGTGTAACAATATCCACAGTATGAAGGGGATAGCTCCTCTGAAGACCTTGGTTCAGCCTGTGTCTGTAGACACCTGTATACTGCCTTGTAGTCACTTTGTCGTTCAAGATCAATTTCATAGAGTCCAGAGTGAGTTTTGTCCACACTCTTGAACAGCCAGTTCTGTTTTCTGCCATGGTTATTTCTCAGAGACCCAAATGGAAAAGTGTGTAAGGATAGTGGAATATCAAGGAAACGGAACTTCAGAAAAGGCTGTGCTGGAAATGCAAGGTCTGACTGAGAAATTGAGTTCTGCTTTCTTCTGCATGAGGCCAGAGGTTGCAGCACAAACCTCCTGCTGCTACAGTAAATATTCCACTGTGTCAACTATATGTCTTACATGGAAACTCTGGATTATTGTAGCCACATAAACACAGAGCCTGAATTTCCTGGGCACAATGTGGACACCTACCTCATCTAAGTTTGGTCTAAGAACTCATTTTTTCAGTGTCCCAGTTGTGCTTCCTTGCACAGAAAGACTTGAAATGCTCTTGCCCGCTCTTGCCAACTCTTTTGTAATAACATCAGAAGATAATAAATGGTTTAACTTCTGAGTGACTCATATTTCTCTACTGTTACAGATTACTTTCTTAAAATTTGTGAAACAACCTTATTTCTCAGCAGATATTCAATGTAACTAGTACTCAAATCTGTATATCAGACTCATGGCAGTTCACTAGCCACAAATAAATGTTTTTTGTTGATATCTTTGTATGCATAAAAGGCTCAGAATTATGAATGTGACATCTATGAAAATGCAGATAGGTGTTTAAGACAGCCGGTAGCAGTTTCAGTATTAATGCAGTATAAGTGCATGGTAATTCTGTAGTATGACTCAACTCCAGCATAGGCATGAATCCAGTTCCATTCCCATCCAGTCATTGCTCCATAAGAGTCCAAAATCTTAACTTTTTTTTCCCTTCTACATCTGCTACTAAAAGACAATTCCTACACAGATTTCTGTAATTCAGAATTCAATGAGTTTTAAGATCTTGTTGTTCAGCAAAGATGGCAGTCAGGATTTTCTAACCTGTTATAGAATTTTTTGATTAATTTCTCTATTAGAGTCATAAGCAAACCATTTCCAGCTGCTTTAGAGCTACTACCATATGCTTTCTGGCCATAATACCCTTTTTGGAAACAGAGTTATGTCAATAATGGAGAAATGCATGACAAATTTATGTATTCGATGTTAATCACTGCATGAGATTTATTCACCTGAGTGAAGAAAACACACTCATTTTCTTAATTTGGTTGTATTCAGACTAAATTTACACTGTGAAGTTTTATTTATTTATACGATGACTGAATTTTGACCTTTGCATGTGAAAACATCTCAGCAGTCCAAGTAACCACTGGAATTTTCTGTCATCACATAACAATAAAGTACAGATAGTGCCCATGCTGTGGAAATGTCTTTTTCCCTAACATGATCAAATTTACACAAATGCAAGAGTCCAAAATCTGCCACTACATATCCTTACTAACTTTTTAGTTATGTCTTGACACCTGAGCCAAGAATAAACTGGTTTAGCTAACCAATTATCAGAAAACACTCTTTTGACAGACATAGTACGTGGAAGCTATGCAGATAGCTTCTCAGTTGTAGGAGACTGTGCAAGATGATTTCATTCTTGACATTGGTTACTCTAGACATGCAAAAGCTCTTAAGTTAACGAACAAAATGAATAAAGGTAGGATGATTGCACTGACCTACAGGTGTAATATTTCATCAGGAAGTTAATTGTTTTTCATTCTGATTTCTTTAGAAGAAAATAGGCTTCAGAAATATAGGCAGTAGCACCAGACGATCATAAAAAATAAGTCAAGTGAAAAGGAATTGTCTTCCTTCAAATCAATTCTAATAACCCACCTACGTGATAAACAATAAAAGCTGTAAAGAAGAATAGGAATCACTCCTGCCAGGAAAAGTAGTGCTTTCATACAATTTCCTTGTTGTTAGTCCTGCAGCAGTGGGAATTTTTTTGTTCATTTGTATCACAGTTAATACTCAAACAGTCACAAAAAGTGCCACTTGACCACCAATACATACCTTTCACTTAAAAGGGAAACATTCAAAAGGAAAATGAATTATTCACCATTTTCTCCTAAAGGAACTAAATTAAAAGTGGTAATAAAAATACTAATAAACCAATCAACTTCTTCTGGCATTGATAGAAATTAATAATTAAACCTTTTGTTTGTTTGTTTTTCAAATGCTACCTAGCTATTTCCTTAAGAGTTTTGTGCATGTAGTATTCTATTTTCAGTTTCATTTTATTTGACTTTAGGGAGCACTAACCAATATAGGAAGAAAACCTTTTAACAGAGTTATTTATACTCAAACTTCAGAGGATAAAGACAATGGAAAGTGCAAAAATCAACTCAAATATCTTCAGAAATAATTTAACTCTCATGTCACTGCTGACTGACAGCTCTAATAAATTCCTACATTTTAAGCAGACTTACATTTCACATGCATTTGCTCTCCACTCCTGAGCAGAGTGGAACATCTATTGTCAAATGCATAAAATAACATTAGAAATGCAAACTTAATGTAGCCAATGGTAATGTGTTATTTAAAACTTATGAGCCTGAATAAGGGCTTATTTTCTCCAAATTGAAATTTATAGTTTCATTTTAAAGTGCTAACTTGAATATTGATAGGCTTCATGCATTTTGTTATAAAATGGGAATGAAAAACAAAGCAAGCAACTACGAGGCATAAAGCTGCTATTATGGTAATATATGGAAACTTATATAAAAAGTGGATCCTAGTTACCTGTACTAATAGCAAAAACATACAGTAAAATTCGTGCAACTGGTATAGGGAAATCATAGTTTCCTGCAATATATGCCAAATCATTATATATTCTAGGTTTAGAATCACAATCTTTAAACATCTGTGGATGAAGAGCAATTTTGAAAATGCAATTGCACCAGAAAATATATAAGAGTTTCATCTCTCTTTACTTTTGAAGCTTTTTGATATTTTTTTTCTCCAGTTCCACCCTGATCAGTGAAAATAAAGAACAGAGACAGTGTTTCTCTGTTGCTTTCTGGCACCAGATTTTCTTGACATTGGATGGTTATACCATACATGGCTACAGGAAAGTTGATTAAATTTACATTAAAAACAAATCTCCTTAATTTTCTTAATTAAAAATACCTCTCTATCATATTTTGATTGTACAGATAGTAAAAAATAATCAGGTTTGTTTCTACTTCATCTATTCAAACATATTTTTGAGACATATATAGATACTTCAGAAATAATGCAATCCAGTTCAGGACATAAAAAAATACTAACTTGAAATTATATAGTACTTGTCATCTCTTGATGCAAATTTTTTACAAAGCAGTAAATAGCTCATAAAATACAGTTGGTGGAAGTATTTATGATGGAAAATTCTTATGATGATAAAGAAAAATATGCTTGGAGTTATATAATCTTTCTAAAAATCACAGGTTTTGATCAGTTGCTGAATTAAAAACAGAATTCAGTTTGCCAAGTCAAATGCATAAAATTCATTTCTGTAGTTGTGATTCTTCACACTAAAAATGCTAATCTCTATAGATTGAAAACTCAGATCCAATCCTGCTTAATTTAGGCATTAGAAGAAGATGTAATACAACTAATCAGAACAAGTTAAACACTTTTCTCTCACAATCTAAAGTGTTGCTAGAAATACAACACAGTAAAATTGTCCCACTGCTTTAGAAACAACAGAAACATCTCCAGCACACTTTGTTTTGAAAAATAAACCCCAAATATCTCTTCTACCCAATGGCAAAGATCATTAGTTCAAAGACTTTGCTTCCCCTATCTTCTCTTTTGATCTCTGTACAAGAAATAGCTTGTGACATTTTTTCCACCTTTATTTATGGATCTTCCTAACACTTTCCCAGGTTGCTTAAGCAGTTTGTTTTCAGCTTCACGGATCATTCCTGTGTGCTTTCTGAAGTGTTCTTCAGCTCTGCTCTATAGCCATGCTAGGAATGTGTTGATACATTTGCAGGTGCTTCCTATGTCGAACTATTGCCACATCATTTTGGGCAATGGAACTTTCTCTTTTCTCTGAGTTTTGCCACTGCTCAAGTATTTTCTTTCTTTAAGGAGACAGATTTTGTGAAACATAGGTAAGGACCCAGGAGAGAAACATATTCTTAAACAGTGCATATATATAGGTGAGATATCAGTCAACTGTATAGATGAGACAGTAGATTGTGTTTGGACTGGGGATGAACTGGAAAATAGGTGGTAGGCAGAACATTTGCAATTAAGTGTTCAACTGTTACAGAAACCCAGGTGGTATTTTTTGTTCAGTTCTAGAAATTCTTCAAGGTAGCTCCTGCTGTGTCACATCTGATTAATATACTCAAATATGTTGATTAACACCATGGATGGAGTGTCCCAAAGGCTGCCCTCTGTGATTCCTGATGCAGAAGTGATTGACTTGTGCATAGATAAGGTATAAGAAATTAAATATTCAATAGACTCCGTTGATGCATGAATGGCATCTAGAACAGTCCTTTTCATGTAGTTAACATGTTTAACACATGCTCTGTATGTAGTTAAGACAGGGAGAGTCAAGTAGGACCATAGCTAGTTAAGCAAAAACTATAGTTTGAGGAAATCTCCCAACCCAGCTAAAGATGCTGCTGCAAGAACCCATGCAATGGAGATGCCTTTTGCCACAGGACAGCCATCAAATATCCTGTTCAGGAGATTTGATTCCCCATGTGAACATTGCTGTATAAGAGGGCTTATTATCTACTACTTGTTATCTATTATGTTAGTAACACATGTCAAGAAAGAAGGTATATTAATATTAAAAAAAAAATAGTATACAGCATTGGTGCACAAAAATTCCTCAACAAATTTAACTTTAAGACAATAAGAACACCAGCTGTCGTACATTTCCTTAGTACACAGGATTCAAGGCCTTTTTTTGCTTTAGGGCAAGCTTCCTCCAAAACTGAACACACCCATGTTTCCCTCATTAGTGGTCTCATTTATTCCACCTAGTGATAACTCGAATTGTTTCTTATCATTAAACTATTCCTAGAACAAGTGGTTCTTAAATTATTTTACAATAAATTATTTACTAAAGGGAAAGCTTATGTAATAATTTTATGGTTGTGAAAATGCTGCAAATGCCTAATTTACAAATATATACTTTATTAACAAGTCAGATGTCAAATCTATTAAGGTCTGCTCAAAATTTGCATTTGCCCACAATGATTATTTGGAAGAAGAGGAAAACACAGGCAGGAGGATTCTCCAAGTAAAGACATCATGTTCAGTAAGGTAGTGATGAATGACTGTATTTTGTCCATGTCTTAGACCCGCTCTAAATGTTGCAGATTACATCCAGTCTCCTAACTTGATTTCTTAGTGCTGCCAGCTCAACAGAGCACCTTACAGTAAAGTATCAGATAATAGTTTACCTATGTTACTTTATTAATTTCTTGATGTCCAAATAAATTAATTAGGTTCCTATACGGATATTTTATGAGAATACTTTTTTTTTTCATTTCCTTTTCTCTTAAATTTTCTTCTGGAGAAGAGAAGGCTCCGAGGAGACCTTATTGCTGCCTTTCAATATTTAAAGGGGACTTGTAAGAAAGATGGAGAAAAACTTTCAGTTTTAAACTGAAAGAGGTTGGACTTAGATTGGACATAAGGAAGATTTTTTTTATGATGAGGGTAATAAGACACTGAAACAGTTGTCCGTAGAAGTTGTGGACACCCCATCATTGGAAGTGTTCAAAGTCAGGTTGGATAGGGCTTTCAGCAACCTGATCTAGTGAAAAATGTCACTGCCCATGGTAGGGAGGTTGGACTAGGTGATCTTGAAAGATCCCTTCCAACCCAAATCATTCTGTGATTCTATGAAATGTTTGTATTATGTTAAAACTTTTAAAATAGCATAGGAAGGCCAGATACTCCATTCACAAACAGTGCAAGCATAAGTGCTCAGCTTCTCTCTCATTAGTCCATAGAGTCTTTGAAGATTTAGGAGACTCCAGATCTCTGAAGGGACACTCTAGTAAACTGACAAAGCCTGATTGTTTTAGGTTTGCGGAAAGAAAAACTTTCTGATAAGTTTTTGCCAGAGTGTAATAGAAAATATCAAGAAATTGATGAAAGGGACTAAGAGTTAGATGGAATAGTTAGAGTTTATTGTTACTTTTCAGTGGAAACATTTTGACCACTGTGTTATGTGTACTTGTTGGTCTAAAACTAAATTAAATATCAACTACGATGTCACCACTTGATTTATGTTAGCAGTGTTCTGACTGCTGTTGCTGGGAGAGCTTTGTCACTCAGGCTGTATCTGATAGAACTCAGTAGAGAAGACTTCTCTAGAGTTTATTTTCAGATGAGAGGTCTAACATTTCTGTTTCTCTGTACCCTTTCTAGACTGTTAGCTTTTCTGAGTACTGCACGGGCAGTGTCAGAAGCTCTGAACTTTTGCAGTGATCTATAGATGCACAGGGAAATATCTGCTGTCACCTTGGCTTGGCCTCTGCTTGTTATAGTTCCAAAAACCAGAATGCAGTCTTATGTCAGACCCAATAGTTCTTCCAGTTTTGATACAGAACATTGCTTAAGCTACCACTAAGCTAACAGCCTGAATCTTAGATCTTGAAGAGCGTAGCTCATTTGTACTGCAATATGTAAGAAATGTTTGGTTTTAACATTGATAGAAACAGATGCTGTAAATAAGAACAGGTTCTAAGTAGGATTATGAATCTCACTGAAGTTTCCTGCATTTCCAATTTCTAAGTCATTTATGACAAAAACGAAAATCCCTTTGATAAAACCTTTTGAAAAATATGTTCTTTAAATAGCTAAAATACATGTATCGCATACTTCATAACAATGAATTTTTAAAAAGTATTGGCTCATTCTATGCCCATGGAAAGCAAACCAACTCAAAAACATTATAACTGTGAATTGTGTAGCTGGCTCCTTTCGTGACCTATTGAAATATTTATAGTGGGCAGAGAAAGGGGGCAGTCACAACTGCAAATTTCTGCAGCTGGGGACATCTTTATCACTGTGGGCTTCACTAAGACAGCTCTGCCCTAATTTCATCTGACTTTGAATATGTGCCAATCACAAGGAAATGCGAAATGACTACAGACTGAGAAAATCAGCAAAGACAGAAAATAATTTCAGATCACAATGTTATCAATATTTTACTTAGTCAGGATCAGATAACTTCTCCAGAAATGTATAACCCTGGTTTCAAGGAATTGATACAATTTCCTTAAAACAATGATCAATAGAAAAAAATCTATGTAGAATTTAAGCATACTGTTTGTTCTTATTGAATCATGTGACATGAAAGAAACAATTTCTAAATTTATAGTGGGTGGACAACATAAATTTTTATTATGTGCTGTTATAATTAATGTTTAAAAGAATTTATAATATGCACTGTTTCCTATCTGCTATATACTAATATTTTGTGGAATCATAATAGGAATTAATTAACACTGACATAACTGTGACCTTGAGTTCAGTGATCAATGTCATGATGCCATTAAAGTCCTTCCTGATACCCAGAAGCAAAAGGGTATGCTTTGTTCCGTCCTCAGTCACCTTCTGAAATCCCCATGGTGATGGCTCAAAAAGTTTGGCATCTTTTTATGTTTCTTTTAGTTTTAAAGGAAGCAGGAAGTAGTCTACAACCTTGACCTTTGACAGGCCAAGTTCCCAATTTGGTTAGCTCAAGGTCAAATAAGGCCTCTTCAATCAAAGTCTTTTCTGGATACATTGTTCTGTAATAAATTTTCACTTCACTGGAGGAAAGCAAAATATCAAAAGCAAACAAACAAAAATATCAGTTTTCATTCATCTTAATGTGCTAGGCTAACGGAGTGAATGCTTATCTGTTGTGCTGAGTCACGTTGATTTTGGATGTCAGAAATATCTGAGATGGCAGGGGTAATATAGGAAAATATGTTTAAGAAATGTCAAAAGGTTTTGATTGAATTAAAATATCTAAGGCATACTCAAAGCAATCAGCTTCAACACAGAAGTTCAAAATGCAGAAGAAGAACATACTGGAAGGTGGATTTTTTTTATTTTTGTTTCCTCTTTTTCTGAGGATGATTCCATACCTACTTAGCAAAAACTAATATTGTCTATCTTGTCAACTCTGCACACAAGGCATGTTGAATCTCCTAATACAAAATTTCATAAATTAATAGGGAATTTTTGCCATCACTCTCAGCCATCTGTCAGTTTTTATTTATTTTTTAGGAGACGTTTCATAGTTTTTCTCTTGCAGCTTACATTTACCACACAATTTTTATTCTGTGGTAATATTTAATCTTTTCAATATTGTCTGTAAAAAAGCCAAAGAAATTCAGCCATGTTTGTCAAGAGGTAAGTCTGTATTACCTTTGTTCTGTTTGTACCTCAGCAAAAAAACTCCATTAAAGGATACACAGAAATTTCGCTTAAAGAAAACATTAGCTGTCTCCAGAAAACACTACTGGACTAAAGTTTACATTAAGGGTATGCAAAATTTTGATAAGTCAGAATTAATAGTTTCCAGTCAACTTTCAAAGATATAGTACCACATAAGTCTTCCAATTAAAAAGAAAATTAATGCACAAAAAAACCATTATAAATAGCATCAAAAATAGCAAATCATATTTGGAATACTTTGATTAAATTTTAAACAAAACCTATTGGTAGGAATTAGTGATGATAATATGTCCCTCAAAGTTCCTCTCTTCATCGTGATTACATATATTCAAACAAAGTATTAACTTAATATTTACATTGCCATATAGTAAGTACGTTGCACTTAAATACATTCTCCTCTGATCTTGTCCTGGAGCTGAAGTCTCTGGCTCTGTATATGGTAGATCACTATCGCTTTAGAAATTGAGTCAAAATGCCCTCTGAAAAACTCAAAAATCTCTCACGAAAGAGCAGACCAGCAATCTCCACTGCTGTCAGAGTTCTCAAGTTCACCCAGCTGGCCTTCACTTGCATGCGAAAACCAAACGAAACCTGAATTGTATGGTACATAATGCAGGTTCAGTGCTCACAACAGGCACCTCTTCTGGTCCTGCCTGGAGACACAGAGGAGTCTACAGCTCTGCTTTTCACTGCTGTAATTAAAACCTTTCCTCTTTGCTTGGAGTTTGGTGGTGAGTAGGCATGTCCTGTCAGATGGTTCATCTGCAATGAAATCATCTTACACAGTCTCAGAAGCAGCTACTGAGCCAGTCCAGTAACTGTCACACAGTTATTTCTGGGTCTGCCTGGGTCCTCGTAGCAGAGCAGAGCAGAGCAGAGCAGAGCAGAGCAGAGCAGAGCAGCACTGCACACCACATGTGTGCAGAGACAGAGAACATCCCAGCTGAACACTGTATCTCTGCCCATTGCTTCACGTGCCCTGTTTCTTTGGGCTCAGGCATATGGCTTATATTTCCATACAGTACCTTTCCTTATAATAATGCTGCAACACAAATAATGCTAGTGACAAGGATTCCTATTGAAATGAAAGAAGCAATCTTTAACCAACAGCTTAAGTCAATTTAAAAACTCCCCCACTTCTTGCTTTTAAAGCAAACAAACAACAGAACAGATTATTTCCAGACCACTTTATTACTTCTGTGAGAGTGGACAATCCAACTTCCATGGTCACCTCTTTTTTTAATTTGTGACTGCTATTTAAAAAACATCTACTTTTTTTTCAGGAAGATCCTTCATTTTGGGAATAAGTGTCATGGATGACATAAGAATACTTTGTGTCAGAATGCCAGTTAACACCAGTATAATTATTGGTTCAGCAACAACACTGAACCTACTCGATAGCTAGAAGCAAGAGGTACTGCAAATAATTTATTCATCACAAATATTACCATGTGCAGAAGAGAAGAAAGGCAACATAATCTCTCACTTGCCCCAGCACTAAATTATATTTTTCTCAAATCACTGCTCCCTGTGGCATCCTCTCTGTATTCCATGTTGATTTGTTCAGCTTACACTGTTTGAATTTCCTAATAATGACTGAATAGTGGATGAGTGTTTTTGATACCTTGCTTAAGAGTTATCTTGGTTGTGCTGGTTAGAAGTGTAACAACTTTCTGAGCTGCACAACTTCTGAGCTCTGCACAATGAGATTTAGGGTGATGATTGTGGCAATGACTCTTTCTTAGCTCATTTTTTAAACCTCTATATGGAAAAAAAATCAAACAAACACAAAATAAATAAATATATTAATGAATAGCAGGAGGGAGGTGGGAAAAATAACAGCAGCGTTCAGGCCTGTAATCACAGCAGTGGCTGCCCCTGTCCGTGTCTAATGTAAGGGTTATGGAATATCATAATCCCTTCTCTGAGCTCCTTTACGGCAGCAATGATGACTAAATTTCTTGTGTCTTATCACACTGTCACAGACTGGAACTAGGAGAAGGAACTCTGAAGAAAACACAGCATGAAAACTAGAGAGCAGATCATCAGATTAGCTGCTATTGGATTTGTTAGCAGGGCCACAATCTGACTGAAACAGGCTCAATTCTGAGGCCCACGGAGATTTAAACCATCAGCCCCCCTTGCCCCTTATTCCTATCACACCACTATTTATATTTTTTAATGTATATCCTCCTTCTCCACACATCCTTTTACTCATTTTGAGTCATCTTCCAAAAGGATGAGGTTAAGAGTTAACACTTCACAGGTTTCAGTAGTATCAGATGAGTTGATAGATTTTGAGTAAGAGGATCCATCAAAAATACCACACACTAAAAATCCTCAAATAAGACTGAAAAGCAGCATTCCTTTACTATTTATTGAGATTTTCTCCATTTTACAAGGCTTCTGCAATGGTACTTTACAGAGATCTGTTAGAATGTGTTCACTTGTGCTCCCTACATGATCCTTAATATAGATCACTGTATTGGGTTTGCACGGCCATGTTTCATTAGCAGGGAGGCTACAAGGGTGGCTTCAGATGCTTTCAGAAGCTTTCCCTATGTCTAATAGGGCCAATGCCAGTCAGCTCTAAATGGACCCACCATTAGCCAAGGCCGAGCCCATCATAGAATCACAGAATGGTAGGGGTTGGAAGGGACCTCTGGAGATCATCTAATCCAACCCTGCTGCCAAAGCAAGTTCACCTAGAGCAAGTTGCATAGGACTGCATCCAAGTGGTTTTGAATATCTCTAGAGAAGAAGACTCCACAACCTCCCTGGGCAGATATCTTTAGATATTTATAAACATTAATAAGATCCCCTCTCAGTCTTCTCTAGGCTAAACAGGCCCAGCTCTCTCAGTCTTTCCTCATAAGAAAGATGCTCCAGCCCCTTAATCATCTTTGTAGACCTTCACTGGACTCTCTTCAGAAGTTCCCTATCTCTTGAACTGGGGGACCCAAAACTGGACACAATACTCCAGATGCAGCCTTACCAGGGTGGAGTAGAGGGGGGAGGATCACCTCCCTCAACCTGCAGGTCACACTCTTCTTAATGCACCCCAGGATACCACTGGCCTTCTTGGCCACAAGGGCACAATGGTGGCTCATGTTCAAGTGGTTGTCCACCAGTAATCCCAGGTCCTTCTCTGCAGGGCTGCTTTCCAGCAGGTCAAACCCCAACCTGTACGGATGCCTGGGGTTATAAGTCCCCAGGTGCAGGATCCTGCACTTGCCCTTATTGAACTTTATCAGGTTCCTCTCAGTCCAACTCTACAGCCCATCCAGATCTTGCTGAATGGCAGCACATCCTTCCGGTATATCAGCCACTCCTCCCAGTTTAGTGTCATCACCAGACTTGCTGGGGGTACACTCAGTCTCTTCATCCAAGTCACTGATGAATATATTGAATAGGACTGGATGAAGTACCATCACCATAAGTGATGGTGAAGGTCAGTGAAAAAGCAGGGGGAGGAGGTGCTCCAGGTGCTGGAGCAGAGATTTCTCTGCAGCCCATGGTAAGGACCATGGTGAGGCAGGCTGTCCCCCTGCAGCCTATGGAGGTCCGTGGTGGAGCAGATAACTACTTGCAGCCCATGGAGGACCCCATGCCAGAGCAGGTGGATGCTCTAAGGAGGCTGTGACCCTGTGGGAAGCCCATGCTGGAGCAGGCTCCTGGCAGGACCTGTGGTCTAGTGGAGGGAGGAGCCCATGCTGGAGCAGGTTTTCTGGCAGGACTTGCAACCCTGTGGGGTATCCATGCTGAAGCAATTCAAGAAGAACTGTAGTCTGTGGGAAGGATTCATTTTAGAGAAGTTTGTGGAGCAGTGTCTCCCATGGGAGGAACCCCATGCTGGAGTGTGAGGAGTCCTTCCCCTGAGGAGGGAGTGGCAGAGACAACGTGTAATGAACTGACCATAACCCCTATTCCCCATCGTGCTGTGCCACATGAGAGGTGGAGGTAGAGAAACCAGGAGTAAAGTTAATCCCAGGAAGAAGGGAGGAGTAGGGGGAAGGTGTTTTTAAGATTTAGTTTTATTTCTCATTATCCTACTCTGATTTGTAGATATTGTAGAGCATCCAGTGTAACATAATAAATATGACATACAAAGAAGAGTTTAAGAAAATCTGCTAGAGGACATACTTTCATAGAAGGCATGAAAACTTGTACAAAAGAAAATCAACTGTACAGTAAAAGTGAAAAAAATTGGGTACAACAACAACAAAAAGTAAGTGGAGTATTCAAGTCCTGAATTCCGCAAAGAGATATTCTTAAGGCACAAAAATGAACACCTGCCTAAGTATTTGCAGAGTTGAGATTTTAGTTTTCTGTTCAAGATACAAAGCATGTTTCTGTTCTTACTATTGCCAAATACAATATTTTCCAAATAAATCATCACAAAGAAACAAATTTGTATTGAAGTCCAGCTCTGTAACTATCTTGATGAAATGCTGCATTCACTACAGTGATAGATACATAAAAGAACTGCAGGACTAGGGCAACATTACAGTTCAGTGATAACTCCACTGTGTTTTAGATTAAGAATATTTGAGCACTCATAATTCTAAAACCTGTATTTCACTCTCCTTTGAAAAGGAGTATGCTTCTTAAGTAGAATTTGTGGTTCCCATTTAAGGTCATTTCAGTGGGGGTTCTCAGGTTACAATGATTCTATAAACTTAGTGAGATATTCATTCCTATAGATATGTATTTCTTGAAAATGCACTTCAAGAGTTTTGTTCTTTGAAGGTATGACAGAAATAGATCCTTCATTTGCTTCTTGATTTCTACCAAATTTTCTTTACACCTAACAGTTAAAACACCAAGGAACTTTATCTGCATAACTTATAGCTTAGGTCACTCTTGTCATCTGTGTTGATCCACTATTTAAACGTACATTCAAGATGATGCAATTTTTTTCTTTTTCAAGAGGATAATTTGATGTGCTAATAAGACCGCACCTAAAGTCATTGTCTTGGCCATGATCCATCCTTAGGTATACAGCCAACACTTCCAGATACTGTGCTCCCATTAACCTTTATATACTCAGCGACAAATAGGTAGGATAAAAACATTTTTAGGTATCACAATGTTGAATATCCTAGCTGTAGTTCTTTTGACAGATAAGTGCTATTCTGAAAAGCCACTTCACACTTATTGTTTTGCATTTCCATGACAGCTGATATATTTTTTTTGTAAATAGAAAGGGTTTTTTGTGGGTTTTTTGGGGATCAAGTAATGTTCATGTGATCTTACACTGCATAATGGTTTGAGTAAATGGTTAAATCCAATCACTTAGAAATCTTGCTGGAACAGCTTGTACTTACTATATTGACTGAAATAAGAATTTTTCTTCTTTCCCAGATCTTTGTCTTATTCTGATATATCCTTTAGCCAATAAATATGTCAGCATCTGCAGCACTTGTTTTGTTTGTCTTTTTTTTTAAATTGTAGATCTCTTCAGAAAATCTCATGCAATCCTTTTGGAAGCTAGCTTTATTCATAGAATCATAGAATGGTTTGGGTTGGAAGGGACCTTAAAGATCATCTAGTTCTAACCCCCCTGCCATCAGCAGGGACACCTTCCACTAGATCAGCTTGCTCAAAGCCTCATCCAGCCTGGCCTTGAACACTTCCAGGGAGGAGGCATCCCCAACTTCTCTGGGCAACCTGTTCCAGTATCTGACCACCCTCACAGTGAAGAATTTCTTGCTGTTATCTAATCTAAACCTACCCTCTTTCAGTTTCCTAGGTACAAATTACATTTGTGAAATCTTCTTCCACAGTCCATTTGAAAACTGAAGCAGTGCATCACAGCAAAGCCCTCCATGGCCTAAAGACCATTTATATGCATTTATATGCATTTATATGCATTTATATGCATTTATATGTTGTTGAGACTGAAAAAAACTTTCTGAGAACTATAGTAAGCCCCATATCTAGAAATTTCCAAATCTTGCCACATGCTATCATGTTTTAAAACCTTATCTTGTCCATAGAGATCACTGAAATTTACAATTAAAGAAACTAGTTCTTATACATGACAAACTTATGCAATTTATATAGCTGTTAATTTATTCTTTTTTTTTTTTTTTTCCCTTCTCTCAGAAAGTGTCTTCCGTGTTTGCCATTTTCTCAGATGGGTTGAAAAAGGAAGGAACTGAGGGTCTGGTTTTTAAAAAGAGTAATCAAACATTTGGAGAATGATGAAAGGAGAAACCTTTATCAGCCTTTCTTGGTAAGTTATCAGTGTAAAAATTCTAGGATCCTTCAGGTTTAATTCTATAATGAAAACAAAATTTGATCAGGAGTTTTATTGTTTATATTAGTCTGTAATAGTGCAAGGAACAGTTGCTTGATTTCTGAAATCTTTTTACTTATGTGATAAATACCATAAAGACTATATGGTTGCCCAAAAGGATACATGAAATATAAAGAGATGTTTAAAATCTGAGGGCAAAAGGGCATCACAGTAGAATCTAATATCCTAAAGAGCTGTAAACAACACTCATTCCCATATTTTAATCTGGAAGAGCATAAAAAAACCTAGAACCACTAATTCCACAGAGAAAATAAGACAGTAATAAGCTTTAAAATACTGCCTTTGTAATTAATCTACCCATCTCCTTTTAACCAGGATTAGATAAATTCAAGTATAACAAGAAACTTTGACCAAACATATGCAAAACAAGGAAATGTATGTACAAGATACCCCTATTCTAATACAGTAAAGCACATACAGTTTATACGGAGCTGTCTTCAATCAAAAGAGTAAATTTATTTGTCATGAAAAATAAATAGATGGAACCATGTTTAGCTGTATCCAATTGTTCATCCAAATTACAGAAGTCTAATATTTTCACAACCGATATTTTCGCAGAGTATATACTTTGGAAAACAATACAAATAAAAAAAAATTATACTGAAAAAATTAATCACATACCATCTTTTAAAAAGCAGTCATAGGAAATATCCACAGCTATTTTTCCTAACACAAGCATAGTGGAATCAAGTCCAGCTCAAGACATGATAAATATAAAAAGAATTTTGTAACATAAAATTCAGAATGTGTTAAGTGTTTTCATTACTCCAAGAGTGAACAGTGTTAGTCTATCATGCTTATCTTCCTTCTCTTTAGGGAGCAACCTTGAATTAGTTACAGCTATTTGGACTTGTAGTACCATCTCCCACATCTGAAAAATAAGAATACTCTGACCACAGATCTACCGAGTCAACCTCTCTAAGGTTCACTTTATCTTGAATAAATAAATAATATTTAATTACTTGTAGAGAGTGGAAATTGATTTTTTTATAGAAATAATTTCTCTAACAGTAGAAGTGAGAAACATCTTGCATGCTTTTCAGTGTAAAGGAGTATTGTGTTGACTGAAGCAAACATTACTCAGAGCACATCACAGTCACTCATAGTCACTAGGCTAACTTCATGTTGGGCTTCTTGGACCAGTTTTGAGCTATTCTCTCTTTCTCAGGATGGGAGAATATAATTCCTCCCTTTCCAGGCTGTATCCTGGACGTCAGACCAGATACATCAGTCAGAGTTTACCTCATGAGGTTCAACTGCGATTTCCTGGGGGTAGTGCCAGTGAGCAGACTACTTTGTAACACTGTATTCTTATCAGATAAGGAGAAAAACTTTTTAGAGGAAAACAGCCTTTAAACAATGGAGGAAACAGTATTCCTTTTTAGCTCATGCCATAGTAGCTTGTGTCCTGGCCACCTGCCAACAGCTGGTAAGGTGCTTTCAAACTCCCTATCATCATCACAAACATTCTCAGAAGTACTTTTCAGCTGATCAGCCTACTTTAGTCTCTAGGACTTCACCTTCAATAAAGGTGAAGGCTTCTAGACACCTACAGGTGGAATATAAGAGCCTGTAGCTAATAAACTGGTCCACTGCCTTTTAAATACACTGACATTCTTCTCTGAGGATCCATCACACCTTTTTTATTTTTTTTTCTTTTTGACTGATATTTTCATATATAAAAGTCTTGTAGCCCACAGAAAGATAAATTTCCAGTTAAAAACCCCATACTTCTGTCTATTACTATGGAAAAGTCATAACATGAGACTGTGGCATAGAGTGAAAGCAATGCTTTTTTTCACAGAGTGAAAGCATCTAGCCCACTAACCTGTCCCTGTGAATGGCAATAATGGTTGTCTAGGAAGGAGCATGAAAACAAAATAAGTTTTTAAAGATACATTGACAAGTACTCTCTCAGTCTTCAAAAGCTTGCATTTTAGAGATTTCCTGAAACAGAAGTGGGGTCCATGTATTTACTAATCCTCAAAAGATTTCTCTTTTATTAATGTTTTCAGTAAACACTTGAATTCCACTAAACTTCCAGCACCCAAAAAAATCTAATTTATTCTCAGAGAGCATTACCTTTAGACTCCTGTAGACACCCATATTGAAAGTAGTAGTTTAAATTCTCTTTATGTTTTATAAAGAACGACTGTAAAGAACTGACTCAAAGGAAGTCTAGACAACTCAGAGTCAAGGTCCATGCTGTGAACATCTAAGTTACCTAAGATGAATGCTAGCCTTTCTGTCAGTTACAGTTCTTATAGGGCACTGTCAGATATAGTAAAATTAATCAATCTTCACAACTGCTCCCAGTTCCCAATAAAATATCAGCTAAACTTCTAGAAAAGTCAATATGGAATCTCAAAGAGAATCATATCTTTATAAATGCCATTGATTTAAAAACCATGAAAGTCCATCTTCTCTGAAATTATTGTCACTACATTAAAAATATGGTATCAGTGATCACAAAATAAAATCTTCTTCCTACAGGAAAACCCCAGATGGATGGTCACAGCATATACCTCAGTGTTCAGTAATTTCTCATACATTTTTATGTCCTTATGAAAAAACAACAGCCTGTTTTATTGTGTATCCAAATCAAATGATCACAACAGTATAATACTTAACATCAGTTACTCAACAGGAGCTCTAATAATATGTTCTCAATGTCTGGCTAGATTTACAAAATCTAGGTTTGTTAACATTGTCTGTACATCCATAAGTTTGATTTTATAAGTGTGTTTCTTCTAAGAATAAGAAATATATATATATATATA
>NW_010312657.1:0-6967 GCF_000700745.2 Antrostomus carolinensis
TCCAAACCATTCTATGATTCTGTGATTCCTTTCTTCATTCGTTAGGAGGATACACGATGCCTGTGTATCGTTTGTACAGCATTTACTAACATTCCTCTTTCCAAATGTGGTGATCTATATGCATTATAGCGTGTCTTGAATTGATATATTGACTGTTTCCTACAGCCTTTTCTATGATGCTTTCCCCTCTAATAATGGACTAATTGACAAATGTTAATGAATTTTGCTTTATGACAACCCTGTGATAGAAGGTGGTACTGTTATCCACACTGGAACCAGGACACGGGGAGCTAAAGGTCGATCATAGTAAAAAATGACTACTAATTTTAAGTGCCTGGTTTGTGATTCTTAGGGATAATTGTCCACCCAACAGAACTGACAGAAGGTCCTGTGCCTCTGCTTCAAGCTACCTTGTGCAGAGCAGCACCTTTGCTTAAAGCCACCTTCATTGCAAGATGTCTCTCATTGGGTTAACTTGCAGTCAGCGTTGCTAGTCAAGGGCAAGTCAGGATCCAGATATCAGACTGGGCATATGCAGTATAAATAAATAATGAGTGACACATGCTTTGCTTTTCCATTTGCTCCTGTAGTCAGAGTGCCTGAACATACTCTGTTTCTCATGAGGCCCATGGTTTTTATCACTGATGTGGAGGAACAGAGATCACACTGTTCTGAGGTGCCCTGGGAATGACGTGAAGTTCAGTCCTTTGGCTAAGGAGAATTTGGAAGATGCTGGGTATTATTGGCACCTGATATACAATGCCATGTAGTGGCATATCCAAATAGAAATTAGATTTTCAGCCAAAGATCATTCAATTCTTAGGCATAATTTTTCGTCAGAGAAGTGGTTTTAAATAAAATTGTCGAGTCCTAATTTTGACACTTTTTTTCCCCAGGTATATTTCCGTATCTATGCCTAAAAGGTGAAAACCCAAGTATATTCTAACACACAGAATATCACAGTGGCTCCCAGCAGGGCCCTAGCAAAGCGGTATCCTTAGATCCAGAGCAGAGATCCCCCTATGTAAGCTACCTGAGTCAACAGGGGCAATAGTGGGCTGTTAGCTTTTTAACAGATCTGCTACCACACAGATAGCCAAGAAGGACACCTCAGCCTTTGTCTACGGGGGTTCAGAACTAACTGCTAGAAACACAGAAATATGCAGATTTGGAGATCCAAGTTTCAGTTTAAAGTTCTCGATTAAATGGTTTTTTGTGGTTATAAGCCCTTGTGCATGCCACTTGCCCTCCCAGCCTGTTCCTTTTGCCCTTGTTGCTGATTTTTCACCAGTTCCTGTCCTGTCGTTGCACGAACCCTGTTCCAAAGCAGTGTCCCTTAGCTATGGTCTCTGATGCCTTAGTTCCTATCCCTGCCTTTTGATTTTGTCCCTCTTCCTTCAACTGCCACGTGTGCACTCTTGCTGCTGCCTTCCTCAGCTTCTCTTCGATACCTAACACTGCCCTTTAGCCCTCTGCAGTGAAGTCAGGCTGCTAATTCTTCCTTTTTCATGTAGAACCAAAAAAAGCAAAATTTTGAGAACAGGAGAGAAAGGATGTGTCAAGGGCATGGGGAATAGGTATGAGAGAAAGGTGATTAGGACTGGGCAGAGCAAGGGCAATAGATGCAGAAGGAAGCAGGAATCAGAGGTTACACGGAGGGACTGGTCTGTAGAGATCTGGAAGCGTGTGTACCAGTTTCACCATTGAAAGCATCTTCCAGCCAGCAATCATCTGCTTGTAGGGTTATTTTTTTCCCTTTTTGTTAGCAAGTGGAAGCTACAAAGCAGATCTTTATATCCTCTCTCCATCTCACAATGAGAATGATATGGATTTTTGCACTAATTTATGCCCAGCGTAAAGCAGTGAGAAGCAGTATGGAAATCCGAAGAGCACGTGCATGTGGCAAGTAGGCAGTTACATTCCTGCAGCCATGAGGGGTCTGAGTCCTCTCTCACTGTTTTTTTGACATTGCAATCGGTTGCCAAGTGCTGCTGGTTTGTGTTGTGAAGGGGAAAAAGAGAATCCAAGTCTGTACTTTCACATCAGAAACTCTGGTTCAGGATTATAGGAAGGATCATGCTCAGGAGAAATAAGGACTTGATGTGATAGTAAAATTGATGGGACTTACAGTTAAGGTAACCAACCATTTCTTTTCCTGATGATTCCAAAATCTGCCTTGTTCACATCTCTGTTTAACCTTAGATCAAACTATAAATCTTCTCTACAGTACATCACTCAGTGCTCTGCAACACTGGTTTTAAAAGCTCCTCACTCTGTCCTCTCCCTTTATTAAATTATATGTAGTGGTATCAGTCTTTTTTTCCTGCCTCTCCAGTCTCATAGATTCTTCTCCATTATGTGAACTCTAGCAGAAAAAAAGAGTTGTCATTTAGACCACACCAAATTCATATTCCTGCAATGTCCTTGCCTTTAGGATTTCTTTTGTAATTAAGAAAGCAAGCCATTTTAGTATTTTGCATCAGCTGGTAAAAGCAAATTTCCCAAAATGAAACGAGAAACAATGGTAGGCTGTAGGAATTAATAATTTCAGCATTATGTGAAAATTCATACTCATGAAAGAACCCAGCAGAGTTTTGTGAGATAATTATGTCATAAACTAGCCTCATGCCCACAGCTCTTAATGGCTCTGAACATCTTCCCTTTGTCTCCTTTTAATGTGTCAAAAATAGAAAAGAACTTCAAAGTGCCTTTTGATATTCCCCACCCCCCTTTCCTATGAGTTCAATATAGTTCTGATAAGCATTTGCCTCTTCAGAAAGATGGCTTGAGGGGGCATTTATCACTGCTGCTCTGCCGTTCAGTTTGTTAGGCTCCCACCACCACGCTTCTTACTCTTAACAGTACCGACTTGACTTAGAGTAACAGCTTTCCAGAATCTGATTACTGAAAGCAGATAGCCGAGGGATCAGAGCTACAGGCTTTAAGGGAATTTGTTTTATTATCCTAGTGACACTGAGCAGACCCTTTCCTTTAGTGAGATCTGCATCGGGGTCAAATCTGGAGGATGGTGTCTAAGCCGGGACGAGGTCGTTTGAGGTAAAAGTGTTGGGAGTTCTAAATCTGCAGGCAAAGCCGCACGGCAGAAGGGAAGCGCTGCTGAACAGGGATGGCTGCGGGTGTGCAGAAGAAGTAAGAAGGATTTGTGCTTGCAGAGTGCAGAATATTGCAGATTCTCCAGCAGTTGCTGCCTTGAAGCCTTTTTGAGTGAGGAGCAGTAGTCAATCATTTTTTAAAAATAATTACTTATCTCTCTGCAAAATGATCAGTTGTAAGCAAACATGGAAGTTTCTGTATACTATTATGTTCAACTAATGTTAATAAAGAGATCATATTTCTTGCTTCTTTCTTCTGCATTCTCCCTTAGTAAATGTATATATAAGACTTTTTTCCAGGCTGACTACCGAAATCTGTTAGGTAACGTATCTCCGTTAGATAGCTGTAGATTACACTGCTCAGGAGAGAAACACTTCTCTTCAGCTGTGAATGGCTATAATGTTTGCTGGGGACATCATTTTACATTCAGATGTACCTGTGCTCTTGGAAAACTACCTTCCTCTCCCACAATGCACATAGACAGATTTTTGCCTGAACTGAACTGCTGAATAATCAAATGCAAACCTGAGGCCATTAAAAAAAACAAAACAAACAAACCAAAAAACAATTCATACCCTTCAGCTCAACTGGACCAAATGCCATTATCCTGTACGGACCTCCGCCCACGCTGGAGTACTACCTGGTGCTGCAAACAGCCTGTGCTCCCACAGGAGCTCTCAGAAGGGGAGAGCAATGAGCAGATTTCAGCAGGGCCTCTTCCTTCCAGCAGCCAGGTTGCACAGGACAGGTGAGGCTGTGGCGATGCCTGGGAGCACAGCGTCTGGAAGCCGAATGGAGGCCGGGCCAAAGCTTCCACGGAGCCTCTTTGTATGGACCTAGATCTCTTCTTTGTCTTGTGCTGAAATTGAGCTGCCTCTGAGGTAGGACAAGGGCAATAATTTAACAGTGCATAACATTATTTCTAAACAGTTTAGAGGAGAAAAGTACTCTCTGTAATTGAAAGTTCATTTAGGTAGAGAGAATGTAATTACCTGGCACAGTTAGAGGAGCAAAGCCATTGTGAGTCTCTGATGAAAGCTGTCATCAGTTATTTAATGGCCAACAAGTGATTAGAATTTTTGTTTCATACAAGAACAGCACATTCAGCAGCCCAGTGACCCCTAAATTCAATGCAGGGGCACTCGGTAATTACTGTCTCAGGCAGATGTTCTACTGGCTGAACTATGATCATTGCTTCTTTATTTCAGTATGTGGCACTCAAAGAGCAACAGGACTGAGCCTTATTTAGTATGGGCAATCAACTTTTACAATGGTACAGGCAAAGGAGTAACTTTAAAATACTGTCAATATTTTAAAATAAAATATATTCCATGCAACAAACACGACGCTTGAAAATAATTTCTTGGTGCGAGTACTTATGATATCAGATTTTTACCTGATGCAAACCTATCAGAGAAATACTAACAAAGCAGTTCACATTTCAAATAGAGCAAAACCAATCCACCTCTCTTATTTTCCCTCCTTTTATATTAGAAATGCTTCTGTCGGGGCCTGCAAGCTGCGTGGTTGCTTCTCTGACTCCTACCCAAGACTGTAGCTGTGCTTGCCAGAAGGGAGGATGCTCCCTCTCATCATGGGTTGAGCTTTTGCGTACTGCACAACACAATCACTCCTCTCAATTTATTGCACCCAGGTATCTTTGTCCCAGACAGATGCATAGGCATCCAGAGCACTGGGGGATCCAAAGGCTTGGTTCAACTTCCCTACCTGAGGTCCCTCCTCCCAACCTGAGGTCCCTCCAAGCTTTTCAGAGTAGTTCTTCCTCGGCAGAGCTGTTGGGGGAGAGGTGTAATGCCAACAGCCGTCGCTGCCAGGTGGGCGTTGTGCTGGTGTGCAACAATTCCTGCGCACACCTTAGGCACCTCTTGGATCATTGGAGACACTCATACATGTGCCAGGATCAAACCAGACAATAATCCAGTCACTTCTTTACCATTTTACAGCTTGGTGCTGTCCGGAGCATGGCACAGATGGAGCCTAAACCAAAAAGGAATCTGCAGTATCTGTTAAGGTTGCAAAAGGAAACAAAAAACTAAAGTAAAGCAAAACAAAAGACTGAAACCCCTGCAGGGGGAAATGCGATAACAAATATCCGCAAAGAGGGGAAGTTGCAAAAACCAAATATCTGTGCTGGAAATGAGATCAGACCAAGCCGATCACTGCAGCCACAATCAGTCACTGACAGGAACAAACAGGTACACAAATGAGTTAGAAGGAAAGAACAGGGATTTCTGAAGTATTTGTGGCAAGTCTGGAAAAATGAGAGTCATTCTGCCTGGGCCAGTGCAAACTAAAGGATCCTTTGTCTTTCTTTGCCGAACTGGCCAAGGAAGATGGAAGCCTACAGAGACTGCCTGAACAGGAACCATGACAAATACAATTGCTATCAAGTTCAACACTTGCCGTGAAAGCGAACTTTTGATGACGTGATGTTGTACAAGTTTGTTGTATCATAGACTTCTGTTTCTTTATTTCTGTATGCTTAGTGCATCAGTAACTGTCAGCTTTGTACTGATGTATAAAGGGAGGTATAGTAAAAAATAGGTCCTAAAAGTCAGTTTTAAGTCATCAATAACCTGATTTCCACTTGCATCCTTAAAGAGTGCTAATGAGACAAAAGTGGTAGAGATCTTTTGCAGCTCTTGAGTTTACAGGTCCAAGAGGCAAAACGAACTTGTTCCTTCTCACTCTCCTTACTCTCTCAGCTTTTTTAAAAACTGTGACAGAGTAAACCTGATGTAATTTATACAAAAACCCCTACAGTGTGAGAAATAAGATTTGGAATGCAAGGTATACATGCTTTGAGTTCGACTTACAATTTTCACATGGTCACTTTTTGGAGTGCAATTGCTTTTTAATTAATTATGAGTTTTCAGAACTTTTTTGAATATCAGTGGCCTGAAATAACTTTAAGATATCTCACAGTTCTTGTAAATTTTCAACTGTATGGGAAAAATAACAAGAATCACTTCTTTTATGTTTCAATGACTATGAAAATTTTTAGAATAGAATCGACATAATTCTGTCAGTGCTCTGAAAACAGGTTACTTGCTATGGCAGTCGCTCTTTTGATGAAGTCATTTATATTTACCAGCTTTATTCTTGCCGAGTCATTATTTGCTCTGATCCTGCTTTGAGGCAGAGAGAGGCAAGATGATAATGTTATATAACTTTGGAGAACTGTTACAGATCAGAAGATAAACAAGTGAGTTTATCTTGTAAGTGCCATGATGCAGTACATACAGGACAACCAAATGATCAGGTCCCTTCAGCATGGGTTTATGAAAGGCAGGTCCTGCTTGACTAACCTTATGTCCTTCTATAACATGGTCACCTGCATAGTGGGTGAAGGAAAGGCTGTGGACGTTGTCTATCTGGACTTTAGCAAAGTTTTAGACACTGTTTCCCACAGCATTCTCCTGGAGAAACTGGCTGCTCATGGCTTGGATGGGCGTACTCTTTGTGGGGTAAAAAACTGTCTGGATGGCTGTGTCCAAAGAGTGGTGGCGAATGGAGTTAAATCCAGTTGGCACCCGGTGACGAGTGGTGTTCCCCAGGGCTCAGTACTGAGGCCAGTTCTGTTTAACATCTTCATTGATGATCTGGATGAGGGGATCGAGTGCACCCTCAGTAAGTTTGCAGATGACACCAAGCTGTGTTGAAATGTTGATCTGCTTGAGGGTGGAGAGGCTCTGCACAAGGATCTAGACAGACTAGATTGATGGACCAGGACCAATTGTATGAGTTTCAATAAAGCCAAATGCCGGAATTCTGCACTTTGGCTTCAACAATCCCCAGCAGCGCTACAGGTTTGAGGAGGAGTGGCTGGAGA
>NW_010312658.1:0-11402 GCF_000700745.2 Antrostomus carolinensis
AGATGATAGAGAGCAGTTTAGCTATCATTTCTGCCAGTTCCCTGAGCACTCATGGGTGCATCCCATTGGGGCCCATGGATTTGTGTATATTGATTTTGTTTAGTCTATCTCTGATCAGCTCTTCCTCAACCAATGGGCAGTCTTCCTCCTTCCAGACCCTCTCTCTTCCCTCTAGCATCTGGGATTCCTGAGAGGCACTTTTAGCTGTAAAGACTGAAGTAAAGAAGGCGTTCAGTATCTTTGCCTTCTCAACATCTCCAGTTACCAGGGCACCCACCTCATTCAACAGTGAGCCAACATTTCCCCTGGTCTGCCTTTTGTTATTGATGTACTTGAAAAAATCTTTTTTGTTGTCTTTAACGTCTTTTGCCAGATTCAGCTCCAAGTGGGCCTTAGCCTTCCTAGTTGCATCTCTGCAGGCCCTGACTGCATTCCTATACTCCTCCCAGGTGGCTAGACCCTTTTTCCACATTTCATAGACCTCTCTCTTCCCTTTGAGTTTTTCCATGAGCTCCTTGCTCATCCATGCAGGTTTCCTGCCACTCTTGCCTGATTTCTTAGGGATGCATAGGACTTGGGCTTGGAGGAAGAGATACTTGAATGTTAACCAACTCTCTTGGGCCTCCTTTCCTTCCAACACTCCTCTAATCCATGGGATACACCCAATTAGGTCCTTGAAGAGGTTGAAGTTGGCTCTCCTAAAGTCCAGGGTTGCAACCCTACTTACTGGCTTGAAATTCCTGAGGGCTGGCAGCAAAGACTAAAGCAAAGAAGACATTCAGTAACTTTGCCTTCTCTGCATCCTCCATCGTCAGGACACCCACCTCATCAGCAGCATCCCCACATTTTCCCTAATTCCTGAGGGCTGGCAGCAAAGACTAAAGCAAAGAAGACATTCAGTAACTTTGCCTTCTCTGCATCCTCCATCGTCAGGACACCCACCTCATCAGCAGCATCCCCACATTTTCCCTAGTCTTCCTTTTGCTGCTGAGATACTTGAAGAAGCCCTTCTTATTGTCCTTGACATCCCTTGCTAGATTTAATTCCAAGCAGGCCTTGGCCTTCCTTGTTGCATCCCTGCATACTCTGACAATGTGCCTATATTCCATCCAAGTGGACAGTCACTTTTTCCACATTTTGTAAACTTCCTTCTTCTGACTGAAGTTCCCTGCTCATCCATGCAGGCCTCCTGCCTCCTTTGCTAGATTTCTTACTCTTAGGGATGCAGCAATCTTGAGCTTGGAGGGTGTTGCCTGAATATTAACCAGATCTCTTGGGGCCCCCTACCCTCCAGAGACCTAGCCCATGGGATTCCTCCAAGCAGGTCTTTGAAGAGGCCAAAGTTAGCCCTCCTGAAGTCCAAGGTGGCAGTCCTGCTGACCCCTCTCCTGCCTTCTCCAAGAACAGAAAACTCTATTATTTTGAGATCACATTTTAATTTCCTTCTGATCTATTTCAAGTGCCACAGAGTTGCTCAGAATGATTTTGGAATTGTTTTGGAGAAACCAAGCTTAACTTAGACTTGCTTGAGATGTCAGAGTTTGGCAGAGCTTATTACCGTTAGTATGGTCAGAAAAAAGCACTTCAGAAATAGAACTACCCCTCCTCAAAACCCTTCAGGAACTGTTGGTGGCAGGAAAGTAATAACACCAATCATTTAAAGTAATAGTGGAAAGGAACAAATATGCATCTGGGAATTTTATTTATTGGAAGCAAGACCTTCACCATCTAAAGTTTTTCATTTTCCCCTGCATTGACCTTGCATTGGAGATTCTGACTGCAAGAAGATCAGACTTAATGGTATCTGATGATTTACACTTCATTTTCCCTCTTGATTTCACTTTGGTGTCTACACAAAATGATTGACTTGCAAATTATTTCTTCTTCAGTTGGGTCTTGGAGAGTGAGGACAAATAATTGCTCTCTGGGAGCTTTTGCTCAAAGCTTTTGCTCTAAGAGCTTTTGCACTAAGAAGAATATCTGTGTATCATCCTTATCATTTTGAAGGAAGAGGATACTCAAAAAAATGAAATAAAATGTTTTAATTGTGTGTATATTTGCACACAGTATATTTACTATTGAATTACTGATAGTTGTTGTGAAAGTCTCTCTGACATTTCACTTATGCTTATTGTTCTTTAGATAATTTTAAAAATCTACAAGACAGATAACTATGGCATGAGAAGACTATGAAGGAAATATTTTTATTCTGTTATTGTAAGTCAATATATTTCAAAGATTCCATGTTTCAAGTCTTTAAAAATGACTTAAAATATATATAAGTTCTAATTGTTCTAATTAAGTTCTTTTCTGTATACGTACTTACAAGTTTACATGTATATATACAATTAATTTACCACTCTGTTTGCACTGGTCTTAGAATTGCTTCAGTGTTCTAGACATAATATTGCCATACATCTGCAAAACTCAAGTCAAAGTCTACGAAGAGAAGACATTAAATCTTTGCCTGTTGGGTAAGTAATCCGGGAACCTTGTGAAAAATGGTATTGCATTTAGTTGGGTTTTTTAAATAAAAATACTTGACCAAGAACAGGAGACAAGTATAAACATAAATCCTGCTTTAAAGAGCTTACAGTTTAAAGCCCTTCAGAAAATTACTTACATACATATAAAAAAATCCAATTAACGTCAAAGTTATGCATGATGAAATCCAAGGAATGGTTGTTTTCTAACACAGGATTAAAATGAATGTATTACATTGGCAGCATATGTTTGACAGGGTGTCTAGGATGTGTGCTGTTACTCTAGGGTTTCTTCAATAATTGGCTTCAAAGAGACATTTCAGTATTTGAAAGAAAGAACAGTTCTTTATTCTGAAAATGCCAGCAATGGATCAGGTGTACACAGTAAAACCCCATGTCTTAGATAAAGATAACACAGATAAATTATAAAAGTGATAATGCAGACCTTAAAAACAGGCTGGAGAAATGAACAACTACAAAGTTTATCACCTGCTAATTCTGCAGGATTCATGTTTCATTAAAGAGGGGATCTTTTCAGGCATTGAGAGAGAGCACTGAATTCATAAGCCTCTAAGTTGTTTCGAATGTCCCTATCAAATACAGGAATGTTGGAAAAGGGTAGGCAGCTCATATGAAATGAAATGCCTCTTTAAAAAAAATATATTATCATAACCAATTAGCAATTGCTAATTTAGTGGTAAATACTGTGCCAAATACAGTGTTTGACTGGAAGGAGAGGTCTTTGCACAGCAACGTGACAGTTTTATAAATCCTCCACTGCAGGAAATTCTTCTGCATGTCGAATTGTTAACACCACATTACATTCACAAAGTTATATAAAACCTGCCAGACATTACTCAGAACAAATGAGAGCCAAAGAACAGCCAACTTTCAAATTAATATTGCTAATAATATTGTACTGGGGAAATGGCTACTGAAGCAGAAGGCTAGGGATGTATTTATTATATCTATTATTATTTCTATTGTTATTTCTACTACAACAGTATGTAGGTATTCTAGATAGATTTAGGCCTCCTCAGGCGCATTGCAGACACATAGGAAGAGATGTTGTCTTGGAGAGCTTAAATGAAAACAAGATAGACAAGATGATGAAAAGTGAAAGCAAAAAGAGATGTGGTGACTTCTGGCCAGTCCACAAGTGACTGGTAGGTGGTCAGGTTGGGTCTGCTCACTTTGTGTTCCCCCACCTTTGCTTACTCCTGATCTGACTTGTGGTAGTTTCACATGGCTAGCACTTGGTCAGCAGCTAAACACAGCCATTTGCTCACTCCCCCCACCAGGGGATAGGGGAGAGAATTGGGGGCAAGGGTAAGGAGACTCGTAGGTTGAGATAAGAACAATTTAATAATTGAAATAATATAAAATTTAAAATAATACTGATACTAAAATAACTACAGAAATGAGACAAAAACACTAGAACAATAGTCTGGTGCAAATCTTTGTTATGGTAGAACAAATAAATATATGTGATCCAAACTCTTTTGTTGTCTCCTGTCCTTAGTGACAGCTTGGGAGGACAAAGATGGGATAGAGGCTGTGTGAAGACTTGAAAGAAGTCGTATACTTCCAAGACCTGCTGCAGCCCACTGTAATGCATTTTCCAGTGCAATTCAAATAACAATGGCTATGTGAGTCCTATTCTTCTCTTCCTTGTCACAGACCCTCTGTTCCAGCTGCATATGTACAACCTGGTTGACCTGCATTTAGAAAAGCAATTTCCTGATACCTTAATGACTCTCAATTGCAAGGACTCCACTACCTATCTAGAACTTGAGTACCTATCCATACAAAATATGAATATACAGGCCATTGCTCTCTTGTGCATAGGTGAGATGGAGTGCAGCGTAAGCACATCTAATGTATCTGTTCCTGTCTTCATTTGTTGGAAGTGCCTTGATTTAGAAATCAAAGTTAGCTTGTTATCAGTGGCTATCATTATTCCCTCCTTGCTCAAAGTCTCTGGACTTATATCGTTTAGTAAGGCACAGTATTTTTTGTTTGCTCTTGGTACAGGCACTTGTTACCCTACAATGTTCTGCATGACTGAAAACTATCCCAGACCATGCATTTCAAATGGATTGGTAAATCAGAATTTCTGCACTGATAGCATCTATCACAATAGTTCATTGTGTGATTAACAAGAATCTATGAGTAATGTGATTTTTACTTTTGAATATTCAGTTACAGTTTATACCTCTTTAATTGCACCCCCACTCTTTGTTTTCTACTCTGGCATACAGTGACAGCAGAGACAGGACCATTAGCCTTCATTACTAAACTGAGTAATGGAAACACTTAGCACTGTCCTGATATTGCCATTCAGTGTCATATTGCCAAATGCCTATTTTCTCTGACATGTCTGCTCGTAAGTGCAGATACTGTAATTGCTGAGACCTCTGCATTTTTTTGTGTACTTATTTTAAATGACAATGTTGTGAAATAAATCTGTTTACTGACAGTTTCTCTAGTCTCATTAAGAATCTTTTCAACATTCCTTAGGTTGTTGGAAAGCAACAGAAATCTACAGCGGATGACATGTTGAGAAGGAAATGGGTGAGTGGTGCAACTGTAAATGCTTTACTAGGTTAGGTAAAAGGAAATGACATAAGAAATCCTTAAGACAAAACATTTATTTCTGAACATATGGGCTACAAGACGACTCATTTTTGGTTTTGTTTTGCCAGTGGTGCATGTATTTTTCTCATAGTGTATCTGACTAGAAACTGCTTATGAATGAAAACTAGTTGTAAAAAGACAGTGACAACTATCCCCAAAATTGATGCAAGCATTCATGCAAGATGACTTAAGCATACATTGTAGTCAGTTCACTGGCCATAGGGATGAACTGTTTATACAGCCCAGATTTTCTTAAGTTTGTATTTCTGCTTTGAAGTAGCTTAAGCAGATTTAGTATTTGAGGAGCTAATGTTCACACTCTTTAAAAATGGAGTCCCCTTAGAATGTTAGCACTGAAATAATGTGAGAGGTCCTGTTCAAGAATGAAGGCTCCATCTTTCCTTTTTAGGAGAGAAATAAGGTTCTTAGGAAAATATGCCTTATTTATTTTCTTATTCAAGTATTATGTTATGCTGGTAAAAAGACATTTCCATTATGTTATGCGCAATTTTGATCAAGCAAAATCCTTGAGAACATTTCACCAGAAGTAGAAAAATGGACTTTAGACTGATGGAAAATATAAAGTTGTTTTTCAAACCTAAAACTGGGTAACTGTTCTTGCTCCTCAACATGGACTCACTATGTGGACAGCTGCTGTAGTGAGTGCATAAACAAATATCAGACACTGCAAATATCATACTTATTTATGCAGTAGAGGAATGCCAACCAGCCTTTGGCAGTAACCACTCTGGATGACTAGAGATTTAAGTTTAGTCTTTTAACTTTTAACTTTAATCTTTGTCTCTTTAACTTAATCCTTGTCTCGAGAGATAAGTGTTTCTAAAAATTCTACCTCCACACTTGCAGCTGTTCCTGCTCACCAGCATGTTTCACGTGTGATACCAGGAAGGATGTTCATGATCTGTCGGCTCCAATCCAGGCTGTGTAAGATGACTTTCCAGACATTAGCATTTTTATTGGTAATTGTATTGACAAAATTTGGAGTAGAAAAACTCTCCCATTTGAACTAGGATTCATAGGTAATTTTTCTTTCTTGTTACCATAAGCCAGAACCTGGTGTTCTATATAGCTTTATACAGATGGAATAATTCATTTTAATAGCCTACCTTAAAACTTAAGAATAGAAATTGTCCTGTCAAGGTTGACTGTCTTATGTCTGGTTACTGAACTTTATCACTAATCTGCAAGTAGTATAAGGTTTTGAGAGTATAATTAAGGTGTACATTTAACAATATCCTGGGGAAGAAATAACCGATATAAAAGAACATCACCTACTCAAATGCTGCTTTCCTGATGGGCAGGAAACAAGAATGAAGCAGAAGAACTTATTAGTTCATTGCTTTGCTGGAACATTTTTTTTTTTTTTCACAGTCACACAGAATAATAAATTTCACATAGCTCTCTGGTCCACTAGCCCTGAACAAATATTTTACCACTGGTATTCAGTTTACTTCTCTGTCATATTTCTGTCACCTCATATTTGTGAGTAAGAATACAAACTATAGCAGAGGCTAGAAATCTCTTTTGCTAACTATTTATATTCTTACTACAAGCTGAGTGACTAGGCTTGCACTTTGTGCAATAACAACAATAGCTGTTGATCAGTACTGTGGTTGGAAAGCCTCACTGTGGATGAAGACAAATGAAGTTACTTTGGATTTCAAAGGCTCTGGTATATAGGAAAGAAAAAAAAAAACCCAACCCTTTAAAATTTGTTAAAAGGTTAGCTTGTGGAACTGCTCAGTATAGCATGCAACTGAATCCAGCAGAACTTCACTGTTTTTTTTTGTGGTTCTGTGGGATGATAGGACAAAGACATCTCTCTCCCATTATTGACTGACTGTTGTTGTGTAGGCTACATGCAAGTTCATACCCAGACAACCCACTATGGTGCTGAGGACAGATTTAATCATAATGTTTGACCATAGACAGAACAACGCAAACACTAACGGAGGGAGAGACAGAGGTAAGACCTAGAGGCTGGTGGGCAGCAGGCACCTTTTTTTTCCTGTCATTATGGCCATGCTCCTGCCCAATCTTAAGGGAGGACAAGGCTTTCACAGTCCTGGCTCTGCAGTGGTTATGGTCTGGTCATGAGTAGCCTTCCCCAGGGATCAGTGTTGGGGCCAGTTTGGTTTAATGTATTTATCAATGATCTGGATGAGGGCATCGAGTGCACCCTCAGTAAGTTCCCAGACGATACCAAGTTGAGTGGCAGCACTGATCTGCCAGAGGGTAGGAAGGCTTTGCAGAGGGACCTGGACAGGCTGGATCAATGGGCTGAGGCCAATGGTATGAAGTTCAACGAGGCCAAGCGCCCAGTCCTGCACCTGAGTCACAACAACCCCATGCAATGCTACAGGCTTAGGGAGGAGTGGCTGGGGATCTGCCCGGTGGGAAAGGATTTGGGGGTGTTGGTCGACAGCCAGCTGAACATGAGCCAGCAGTGTGCACAGGTGGCCAAGTACGCCAATAGCATCCTGTCCTGTATTAGGAATAGTGTGGCCAGTAGGAGTAGGGAAGTGATTGTCCCCTTGTATTCGGCACTGGTGAGACCACACCTCGAGTACTGTGCTCAGTTCTGGGCCTCCCAACACAAGAGGGACATTGGGGCTCTGGAGTGTGTCCAAAGAACGGCAACAAAGCTGGTGAAAGGCCTGGAGAACAAGTCTTACGAGGAGCAGCTGAGGGAACTGGGGTTGGTTAGTCTGGAGAAGAGGAGGCTGAGGGGAGACCTTCTTGCTCTCCACAACTACCTGAAGGGAGGTTGTAGAGGGGTAGGTGTTGGTCTCTTCTCCTGGGTAATGGGTGACAGATCAAGAGGAAATGGCTACAAGTGGCACCAGGGGAGGTTTAGGTTAGATATTAGGAAAAATTTCTTCATAGAAAGGGTAGTCAAACATTGGAACAGGCTGCTCAGGGAAGTGGTAAAATCACCATCCCTGGGGGGTATTTAAAAGATATGTAAATGACCTGCTTAGGGACGTGATTTAGAGATGGGATTGGTAGTGATAGGTTAATGGTCAGGGTCTTTTCCAACCACTATGATTCTATAGTTAATGTAAAGTGGACATCTTTGTCATCAAAATATCATAAATCAAAATAGTCTGTGTCTTACCTAAACATGCTGAAATCACAAGAGGCAAGATAACTGGAGCTGCCCCATTCCTTGAATGGCATGCCCACAATGACCCATCATTTTGGGGAACATCTTTCCCTTTAAGTCCTTGTGAAAATTGTGTCCAATGCTTTGATGGATGTGAACTACTGAGTAACACAAAGTGCAGTGCAGCACTCTAATCTCTGCTATTAATACTCAGATAATAATTATATTCCATTATTGAATTGGCAGGATATATTCCATTGCTTTTGCTTGCAGTGGAATTCATTAGTAGCTTGGCAAAAAATTGGCCTTGTCCATTTCCAAATAAGTAAATGAATTTTAGTGCTTCAGTCATAACCACAGTAAACTCTTACTTGGAAGAATTAACAGTGGCTAGGAATTGGTTTACTATTACAATTTTGCATTGAAGGATTCCACTTAAACTTACTTCAAGTGTGCTGAGACTCCTAAGATTGTGTATATTAGGATTAGGAGCAACATGGGATGTCAGGCTATGACTCACTCAGGACTTGACTACCATTCCTCTTTCATTCACAGGACCTATTTTAGCACTAATTTTTCTTTTTGTCTACAATATTCCAACTATTTCAGAAATTTAATAAGGTGATGAGGAATTTACCTCTAACTCCCATTCCAAATCAGTATTGTATAACCATTAGTCTTTGAATTGATAAATTTTCAACTGAAAAATCTCCTCTCACTGCTCTTTATAATAATCTAATCACTCTCAGCTTTCAATACAAGGTTCTTTTGTATCAGCAGATACTTTGTAGTGCTGTAGTTATGCACTAAGCTCAAAGCTGAAATAACACCCTTTCTTGTCTGTGCATTGACTGTTTGAGGAAGTAATCTGTTACCCACAGAATTAAAACTACTTATTTTCTGCCTTTACGACAACCTTTTTTTCCCAGTCTCTACCAGATTTCAAATGTTTGTATGATTATGCAGTGTGAAGTAGTATTTCTTTCATTAATAATATTAAAAGTGTGTCTGTCCACATTCAAGTTAAATTCTTTAGGCCTATATAACACTGTATGTAACCTCAGTAAATGCTCTTTTCAAACCCTTTTCCATCTTGAAAGCTATTCTATCATCTTTCCCCTACTCTGAATGAGACGTTTTCACATCTTGCTTCAGCAGTTCTAATTCTTCCACCTCATTACCCAGGTTTACTGCATCAGTCCACAAACAACTTCATTGTTTCCTTCTGACTTCACAATGTTTCCTAAATCAATTAAATACAGCCAACCTGATCAATGCTTTAATCCACAGAAGTACTTCCTTTTTTTTTTTTCCCTGCTGTCCACCACCTTATTACTGGCATAGCCTTATTCTTGACAACAGCCTCATTTACATTGTTTTTCACTTGTTATTTATTAACATCAATTTTAGAGACAGTATGTGTCTCTTCCAGTCACAACACATCTCTTGCAACCTAGATTGATGTTTTCCTTTATCTGTTTTCCTTTATCTGTAGTCTCAGTTGCAGAAGGTCAATGCTCCAGACATTCAGGTGCCAACCCTCCCCTGAGAACTACACTCTTTCTGTGAATGCTTCCTAAAGGTTAAACGCCCCAAAGTCCTCCTCCTAGAACTAATTCCTCAGCTATCTGTTTGGTGTGTTCATGTTTTCAAACTCCTTTTCAAGGAGCAAGAGAAAGGAGGGGACCACGTCACCAATGTTTAAACATCTTTAATGGGCATTTCTATGGTGTGACCTGTCTCATAGTAATGTGTGTACTAGGATAAGATTAGTCATGTTTTACATGTATCAACTTCTCTCCTTTGACCCCAAAAGGCCAGCTCAGGAGTGGAGAACTGCTTTGTCTATCTCTGAGGCTGTATCCTCACCACTAAATTGAAGGTGCTCAGGCACATTCCTGGACACTGAAACCATCCATTATGAGGCTACATTAGCAATCTCTGCCAGCCTTGTAAAGGGGAGATTGCTTGCAAAGTTCCTGTTGGGAAAGGCCCTCTGCAGCCCTTAGAGCAGTCCAGCCTCCAAACTGTGCCTGGATGCCTGTTTGGGAGATGGACACTTGGCTTGAGCCAAAAGCAGGCTGGAGACCACCTTAATAGCCTGGGAACAATTCTGGGCACCGTTTCATGTATTAACATTGCCTTCTTTAAACCTCTTTGAAATGTCTCCCAAGCCTGGTGAAATCATTCTCCAGTCTTTCCAGGGGCAGTCTGATACTGTCTGAGCTGGAAAGATGTCATGGCATTTGAGTCTACCCAGGTTCACTCTTTTCAAGTGGAAAACTACTCAGTATTTGTGGTCTTTTCAGTCCTTTCTGTGGATTTTAAACTTCGCTTGGAAACTAAATGTAATTTAAAGAGGGAGAGACTTCATACTTTTCATGTAATTGCTTGGTATTCATCTGACATTAGTCTGTGTGGCTGTGATGGAACATGATTAGTTCAATATTCAATATTGATTAAAAAAGCTTACAACAAACAACTTCTTTCTCTACCCATTTACTTTTCCACTTGTTTGTTTTTGCACCCACTGTCCCTTCTGTGGACAGAAAAATATGGAAAAAAAAATTCCCGAAATTATTCCTAAAAAATTTAATCTATTAGTGTCAAAAAAAAATTTTGGGTGATTCTTTAATAGACTCTCCTAAGCAGAATTTTGACCACAGCTGGCCTGCATGTGGCACTTTACCTATGATGTCATGTAGTGAAACAGTTCATTAATGCTTCCACAGTAATAATTAGCTCATGAGTGCACACCTCAGTGCCCTGGAAAACAGGCCTGTGTGCCTTATTTTCCCCATACTGTGACCAGTATTGCACACATATGTTTGCAAAGCATCCAGGGTATAAATACACTGTGTATTTGGCATGTGTTGTTATAGTAGCACTTAGATAGCCACCCATTTGAGTCTTTCCTTTGACTTCAATGGACATTAGATCAAACTCTTACTAGGAGGTTAAAAGCTCAATTTAGTTTCCAGTCAGCTAAAATTTTGGTTTCTAAATAATCATATTTATCACTCATGCAATGCCCTAAAGATGAATTTATATCCCACTACAAAGGGCTCTTCCACTGTATGAAAAATTACCAAACCCTTGTTCCAGTCCACTCACACGAAAGGTGGAACTCAGTTGCAATCTCCAGGCGCGTGCAT
>NW_010312658.1:11436-21712 GCF_000700745.2 Antrostomus carolinensis
CAACTCTGCAGTTCAAACCACAGCCCCTGTCCAGGTCTCATCTTCCAAGTACAATACCTACAAGAGAAAGGTCCCTGGCAAAGGGTCTGCAGGAGGGGGTCCCTCTGGACATAGATTTCCCTGGAGCTCAGGTGTTTCTGCTCTTCTTTGTGGGTGTGAAGACAAGGAGGAGATGACTGAAATAAGAGCTCTGCTTCCAACATGGGAGCCAGGTTTTGGGGCAGGGCTGTAGCCACGGTGGCCCTGCTGATCTCCTGGGTTGATCTCCTGCTTTCCTGGGGTCACCTCACCTCTGCAGGGCTGTGCCCATAACACAAAACCTCAGGTGATGCTGAGTGATAATAAAATAAACGTCTTTATTTTTAATAGATGGACAAAACAGACCCAAAACCAGACAGTATTTACCTGAATTGCATGGGCACTATTGAATACAATACAAACAAGGTTAAAACATACATATCTATATTATGCTTCCTAGTTGCTTCGTTAGGTATAGCCTTATTATAACATTTCTGACACAGACAAAAATATACTTTTTTTTTTTTTTTAACAAGAGCCACAAATACTGCCCTGATTAACAGTAGACTTACAATAACTTACTGTCCAACTGCACATGGTACTTGATAAAATACGCTTGAAGGGCAGAAGGAAAAGTTAATAATAGTTTTTTTCCTATGATACTTATATTTGAAATCCTAAATTTTTCTACTATATGAAAATAAAAGACTAAATCTGACTTTTATTTTATTTGATCCACTTAACGTTTACATTCAGTTCAGGTTCACAAAAGTATGTTTTATTTATAATACATATACCATCCCATATGGACAAATATAGATGAAATAGTAACTTTTTTTGACATCTCAGCTATGTTATTAACCTTGATTTTATGAAGACATCTCATGCAGAGGAGGTAAAAAACCCTGTCAAATAAGTGTTATTCACAAATGTTAGGAATATGAAAGTAAAATGTATGATCATGATATGAATATTTTATCTATAATTGTAGTCTCAGAAACAATAGCCTCAGTGTCTGAAAATGAGCTGTTTGCTTCACTGACTATAGATGCAGTTTAGTGAACAGTACTACTGTCTACAAATTGTAAAAGTGGAGAAGGAGCATCTGATGATTACTATGAAAATAGTCTACTTGAAGAATCATGTCCTGTTGACATTTTCTTTGTGGAAGTAACTTGGTTGTATTGGTTGTATTTTGTTCCTTCCCCCCTCCCCCCAGCTATCAATCTTAGATATGGCCTTTGGTTGTATGAACACCTTTGTATAAATTTAATGGTAGGATAGCTGAACTAAGGCAATAAAATGTGTAAACAGACTTTGCATGGGGCAGTTTGGTTTGGCTTTTGGGTTCGTTCTGTCCACTATGCAGTCTACCATGGCATCCATGGCAGGCGCTGTTGAACTTACACAAAGACACGCAGAGAGAATTGGTACGTGGAAAGCAGAGTTATGGTCACATGATGAACAGTCTTCAGTGTCATTTTTCTCCTTTGCATGATAAAACTTCCATGGTGTGCTACATGTAAAAGTGCAATAACCTTTCAATCTCTGCAGAGGGGACTGGAAAACTTTGTTGGAATCATTTTCAATCTAAATAGGAATATTTTTTAAAATCACAGCAATTTCACAAAAATATTTGGTAGGATAAACAGCATAAAATATTTAGATAATATTAAAAGCATCTGGATTTACATTTTTGGACTAACATATTTTATGTTTTCACTTAACTTTTTTATTTATTTTAAAAGTCTATATTTTTATGGCAACAAGGGAAAAGGAGAGATTTTTATTTTTCAATCAAAATTTCTTAAATTATTCCAGCTGAATGCCCTTCTCCTTTCCTTCTCCTCCTGCTATTGGGCATTTTGAAATAAATAATACAGAAATGCTGTAATCAAACATCTGGCTGCTATGCAGCTTCTTGTAGTCAAACTCTAGCAATTCCTAGAAAAAAAATGAAGAGCAATTTTTTAGGATGACCTACAGGTGTTTCTAAAATAGGATCCCCTAACTTAATTTGGAACTGCAGTGTAAGGCATTGGCTATGTAAGCAGGCAAAACCATGGCTTGATATTTTCTCATGAGAAAGGATTCAGGAGAGTGGATTTGGTCCAGAAATGAATAATTCAGCAGTGTCTCTCTTCTCCTCTCTCTTTTCTCCCATACAATCTCTTTCCTCTTCTCTTTTCCATAGTTCACAGGGGAATGAATACCACTGAGTATGCATCTGATTTGTGAGATCCTCAGTACCCCCAATTTCATTGGTGGCTCGTTCACTCACCTCACAGGAATTTTTCATTTCTTTGTTGTTTTGACTTTTCTAGGTTTTCAGCGCAGATCTTGATTTTGATTCCCTCCACCCAGAGCACACTCAATATTTGTTAGCACAGTAGTACCACAGTTCACAATGCATATTCAGAACTGAGATGCAGTTATTTTAAATGCAGTGCAAGGAGAAAAAAATCAACATCTCTAAAATTAAGTTTATCTACATAGAAAATATATATATGCTGTTAAAACTCCACAAAAGGAGCAAAAACATATCTAAGGATTCAACCTTGTGAAAGTTTATGTCAACATTGAATGCACAAGTTGATGGCTTCTTCCTTTAGCAGCAAAACCTATTCTTACATTTCCTGTTCTCCAGTATAGCTCCTCATGCTGTGAATGTTAAAGAAGAAATTTCACTAGTGACCAGCAAAAGGAGGATACCCAGATTTCAGTTGAACATTTTGTGTCATGCGTAGATATTAAAAAGAATTATAGGAGCATAACTCTTAATTGTACAGAAATCTAGCTATTAGATCTCCCACTGTGAAAGGCACATACCAATGGGGACAGACAAAATCTTCTCAGCTGTGGGCAAATGGAAAAGACATTGCATGTTTGCTGCTGGCCAGAGCAAAGTTGGAAGAGGTCTTATCCCCCTGCTTTACTGCTTCTGGCCAGCATTGCCATTTATGAATGAAGTCTTGTCTATGCCTGGCCACTGCTGGTACCCCACAGAGACACCACGATGACCCAGGAAGATGGCTATTAATTAAGAAGGCCAGCATTTAGGAGAAGACCATTGCTATGCCTTTCACTATGCTTGTGGGTTCAGCTTTCCTTTCAGTTCTCCTCCAAGCTGCTGCTGCTTTTGGAGGTAGACACTTACAGCTGTGGAAAGCTATCCAGCAAGCCTGTTTTTCCCATGGGAAATAAATTTTTTGAGAAAACATGATTTTCCATGGAAAAACTACACTTTCCAAAGTAAACTCAGCAAGTCCAACCCAAGAGACTTTTTGATGTCTTTGAGGATATTTTTTTTAAAGTGAAAAATGGCAATTTTCCCCATGGAAAACCTCTCTCATTTTTTTTCAAGCCTTCTTGACTCTCCTTACTTTTTAATATTTGTTCCATTGCTGCAGTTGCTTGATATAAGACTGCTTTGCTCAGTGTTCATTTTGATAAGTCAAGATAAGACTCCTTTTCTCAACACTGAAAAGTTCTATTTAGTTTATAAGAGTTCTGTCATTTTTCACAAGTTGAGTTTCAGCTCCAACTATTGCTTTAAAAATTTTATTATCCTCCATTGGTGACAGCCATTAACCATGGGAAAAAAAAAAAAAGAACACCTATAGTAACATACTTTGCTCAAGGTCATCTTGCATTACATATAGTATCATTTTAAACTGGTGACTTAATTTTAACTTTTTAAATTAATATATGATGTTTAGCACTCCTGTAAGGAATTTATTACTATTTGTGCATTTCCTTGTCTCATACACATAATAAAATACTAGATTTGTATTTTCTGAATTTCTTTATGAGGAAAAAAATGATCAGACCAAAAACCCAGGGACGTTATCTATCTGTCTTTGCTCAAGTAACTAGCTCTTTAGTAATAAATCACTTGTAGCTGTGAAAATATATTTTCACTTAATGCCAATAAAATGTTGACTGATAGTATTTCAGAGTGACTGTATTATAATCTCTTCATAAAATGTCCTAGCTAAATAACTGTTGCACTTTTTCTGCTACATATATTTTCAATTCTAAATATTTTTTTAATTACACAGTATATAGTTCTGGGTGGAAAGAATAGGATCTGAATGTATCTTTTGGTAAACACTCTATGATCTAATCCAACACATTAGATAATAACAGAAAAGTGTTCCTCCTATGGGAAGCTCCTGATCCGAGAAACAACTTAAAGAATTGTGCAGCGGCATTTTATTCCCAAATCTTGCTTTTCTTCTGATAAAATGCCTCTTACTATTCTTTGTAGCATATCTTCCTTTTCATTGCTTTTCCTCTGATCTACCAGATTTTTTAATTATCATCTTCAGTGTTGGAGAGCTCTGGACTTGAATCAACATAATTGAAAGCTTCCTTGTTTGTGAAAGTTGAGCTCAAAGTTAGACTGTGTCGTGGATTCACAGGTGCAAGTTCGTTTAATACAATATTGTCACTTTTTACAAGAGTTGCTTTGTCCATGTGTTCTCTACTGTACCTGGCAACAACAGCATCAAGGAAGTCCAGTTTCGGTGGCAAAGTCCCACTCTCAAATAAGTACTTAGCTAAGTAGGAGACTATAATGTTAGTGAAGAAGGAGGTAAGCATAGCAAGTGTTTTAAAAGGGAATCGCTGGATATAGATATTATTTTCATCTGGATAGCATCCAGGATAGTAGATCAAGGGCTGAAGGTAGAGGTACGGTTCTCCTCCAGTTATTCTGAGAACAAGGCCAAATAAGTATCCTGCAATGGCACCGTAGGTGTTGGTTCCTTTAATGAACAACACACACAAGAGCTGGGGGAATATGATGATATAAACAAGGTCAGAGCTGAGGTACCACAGGCCGTACACTGACGAAGCTAGCAGTGCCATTGCTGTTGCTGACGCTCCAAACAGGAAAACAGTGATTCTCATCACCCACACGATTTCCCTGTCTGAAGCCTGCAAAAAAAGGGCAGTGTTAGGTGATGTTTTTTTCATGGCAATAGATGTATGCCTACATTTTTGAACATAGCCTATATAAGTTGCTACATTGTAAAAGGAAATTTTATATGACATATTTAATGATATTTACAAACTTCTATCTCTACCTCCATCTCTAGTGCTGAGAAAAAAACCCTAGAGTTATGGTTGTGATTCCCAAAGTCATTAATCTTTGAGCATAAGGAAAAGTTTGATAATATGTCAAAGAAAAAAACAACAGCAAAGTGCTAGAAATAACTTTTGAATATAAGCGCAATATGGCTCAACCAGAAAAAATTGTTAGTGTCAAAATTTCTTTCCCATTTCCTAAGAAAAACTCAGACTCACTAGCCCATTCTATTGTCAGATGATTTCCTGATGAATCAGTAATTCAGAAAGATGTCTGATTTTGTTAAGGATTTAAGTAAAACATGGCTGCAGGAATAATTAGAAGCTTTTTGGATAAATTGCAGTGCCATGAGAACTCTTGAAAGCTGCCTCCCCTGAGATAAGTTTTTTCACCTCTGTCATCAATCACAGCCAGAAATATTTTTATGACTTTCAGTTTATTCAATATACTGTTAGGAACAAAATGCTACACTTTTTCTAGTCATAGGCAGGAACGTGAAAGAGGTGTTTCATTATGAAATTATAGTCTATGCATCACCTAGTTAAGGTCTCACCTAAAATTTTCTCTAAAATTAAAAATGAAAATTAAAAATGTAATCTCACATTTTGCCGAAATGAAAGCTGGTAAATGTTCCGAGCAAACATAGAACTTGCTGATAAAATTGAAGAGTCAGCTGATGACATCACGGCAGCAGATACAGCGCCAAGACCAAAGAACGAGATATAGACTGGGCAAAGGTACTGGAGCACAATCGGTAAAATCATATCTGCTTCTTTATTACTCATGGGGTCACGAACACCATACTCAGTCTCATTCCAGGCTGCAATATGGACACCGGTATGTTATTAGTAACATTGGTAGTCATCAGCTACAGCTTCTCTTGTCTTCATATGCAGTGAGCTATTCTTACCACCACAATTTCATCTGCATTCAATGACCAAACTGTTGCTAGGGCTAGACTGATGGCATTTCAGAGAGGCACTGTCCTTTTGGTTTCTGTTAGGCAGATTTAATTCTGCTCAGATTCTTCCCTATCTCTAAGTTAAGTCTTACCTCAGCCTGTGGTTATCCAGTAGGAAGTTTGATATTAAAACTTAACATTACTCATAAATGTGATTTTCCTCAATAACATAAGTCTGGAATCCATGTTTGTTTGGGATGTGCTTAACTTGTCTCTTGGATCACAGACTCAGAGGTCAAAGCCATGCATTAAACATTTCTAACAAACTTTCCTAACAGTTTAGCTACATGGCCACTGTGATGGGGACCACACCCACTGTGAAAAGAACTTGACAAGCAAAGAAATTCCTGATAAATGATTTCAATACATATGTAGTTATTTTGAAGTTACTACTGTTAGGACCAAATAAAAGTACCAGAATCTAACTCAAATGTTAAATAGAAATATTACACCTGTAGATACCTAGAACATGCAAATGAGATAATCTTCACCACTGGGGTAGGGGCAATTTCCCCTGGAAGAAACACTCTATAATATTATTTTTCAATGTAGTCTCCTGTTGAAAAAGTCATGAATTGATTAATGATGTCACCTGGCTAGATTATGTCTAAAATAAGCTTTGTAGGGGTTTAACACATTTATTGTACTATTATTTTTATTGTTCTATTAATTTTTAATCACTTACCTGTAGATGCTCCAATTGCACCAATGAGTACTGCAGGAAGAGCCATCACAAGACAGCCAAAAGCAGCCAGAAATGACAGAACTTGAGCATATGTGGCAGAAGATGAGGAAAGAACTCTCTGGAAATATGCTTGCCATGGGATTCCTCCTAATGTCTGCAAACACAATGGGCAGCATTCCATCATTGGGAGCTAACTCTGGATTTTTTTGCTACCACCTTATAGAGAGCATGTAGAAGCATCACTTGAATGTCATGTTGCTGATTTTTCATTTATTTATTGAACATCAGTCAGTCAGTAACAGCTGTAGCTTTCATTCTCACAAGTAATGTTAAACCTTTGTAAATCCACTTAAATCTCACTCTTTTAGACAAGTTATTCCTTTGTAAAATTAGCAACAACACTTACATAGTCTCTGTAATCCCTAAGTATTGTGATCCACATAAATACTTGATAAAGCCTTAAAAAAGGTTATATAATATTACTGTCATATTTCAGATTTGGACAATGTGGCCTCCAGTACCCTCTCCTTGCCAAAATTGGATTAGACTCTGATAGGATTTGAAAGCAAGATTTTCTGTTCCTTTATGAATGTGTGTGGCTATCAGAACAAGACAACATGTTCTGTATACACTGAACTCAAGAATCTGAAAAATTATTCTCCCACCGTTTTAAGCAAATACGATACCAACATAAATCAAAGACAGAGCAGTAAGTTTTCCTTTATGGTGGCAACCCTCTCTTTTTTTGCATATATAACAGTTAAGATCCTGATTAAACTTACAATTATGTCTGCAAAGTAAGACACAAAAGAGTATTATCAAAGGCTAAAAAACAAGTGCTAACAATTCTGTCTTGTGAGCAGTATTTGAATAGTCTCCTCTAAGTAAATAACTGCCTATGACTAAATAACTGTGTTGGGTTTGTGTGTGTGTGTGTGGGGGGGGGTTGTTTTTGGTAGAGGGGGACAGGGCCACCTTGTGATAAGCTTTGAAAGCTCCCCTGGCTCCAAGGTATACCCCCACACCCACAGCCCAGGTTGAGCCAATTAGCAATAGAGAAATACCTCTGCAAATCCATCTTTGTGAGGGGAAAGACCGTCTTGAAAAGAAAAAGGTGGAGAGAACCTGAAGGAGAGGCCATTGACCTGAAAAAAAGACGACCATCCGCCTAAACAAAGGGAGAGCTTTGTGTCCAGGGGAAGGAGGGAGGAGGACAGAGAACCTCAGACACCCAGATCAACTGTATGGAATAGGAGATCACAAAGGAGGTCCCTGCAGGCCGTGCACAGATACCCACGTGTAGACCATGGAGGACTCCACGCTGGAGCAGAAAGCTGAGCCTGATGGCAAGTGTGACTGAATTGAGACCCCAGAGACACTCAACATCAGAGCGGGGGTGGACCCCCAGAGCTGGGGGTGAGGAGGTGTGCTGGACTGGAGGCCCGGCTGCAGCCCATGGATTTCCCCATGCTGGAGCCAGGAGCTGATCCCTAAAAGGTCCATGACTCCATGGGAAGCTTGCTTTGGAACATCTTGTTCCTGGGCTTTCATGCCAGGAAGATCGGCAGAGGTGAACTGACTGCAACCCCTATTCCCTGTCCCCTGTGTTGCTGGAGGTGGGGAGAAGGTAGAGAAATCGGGAGCAAAGTGATTTGAGCCCGGGAAGAAGGGAGGGGTGGGGGAAGGTGTTGTAAGATGTGGTTGTTATGTCTCACTGTGCTACTCGGACGAATGGCAACGAATTAAATTGATTTTTCTTCCCCAAGTTGAGTCTGTTTTGCCCGCGACCATAACTGGTGAGTGAGCCGTCCCTGTCCTTCATCCTAATCTGTGCCCCTTTGCTGTGATTCCCTTCCCATCTCACTGGGTGGGGGGTGTGAGTGCAGGATCACATGGTCCCACTGTTGTTAAACCACCATAATAACATGGAAAGAAAACAAAGCAAATCACTCACTAAATGTGCACAGCCAAGTTCTACACACTAAATGAGGCCAGAGGCATTTGGGCCAAATAGTGTGTATACAGGTGTTTCATACATGTTTCATGCACACACAGGGACCAAATGAATGTTTCACAGGCAACTCTGATTTTGACTTGCTATTTATTACTGTTTTCCTTTGCAGCCTTAATAATGTTCCTTTTAGAAAGCTTTCCAAGCACATATAAATTTCTTGAGCTATAATGAAACAAACAAGATGAAAAGAAAATGTGTCACAATTTGGCAACATCAGACAGAGCTTTTGTTTGGTCACCAGCAGAGATGAAACATTCAGGCTTACTACACAGAATACAGTCACTTGAGCCAAGGTCATACTTTGGCTCTCTGAGAATCTCTAAAAAATTTAAGCTATATAAAAAAAATATTTTAATAGTCCAAATTATGAGAAAACTCTGAAGATTTTTGTTTGAGATTATTTAAAAAGAAAAAAAAAACAACAGAGAAAGGAATCCCAAAGTACAACATGATAATGCTCTGGGAGACTGAGAATGGAAAATGTTAGCATGTGTTGCTAGATCTTCTAATGGAAAGTACTTAATAACCACCAATCCCATGTGTAATACACTGGTATTAAATAAAGAAAGCCCTCAGTTCATTCTGGCATGTGTGCTTGTAGGAATTCATCCATCCATCCATCCATCTCTGCAAAGCTTTTTCTACATCACTTATACCTAAGGCATATTAAATCATTTGTATAACATATTTATTGCCTTCTTCAATATATAAATTCCTCTGCCAAGAATGACATCAGTTAAGTATTAGCTACATACTTTTAATTAATTTTAGCATAAGTCAACTCTTTGAGCCCGATGATATTTAAATTGCAGTCCTGATGATGCTGACTTTGACAGCTGTGCTACAATATTCTACTGATATTTCTCTGAAATAATTCAAATGTGCAGAAATATTGAGCAGAAGTCAAGAGGGTAAAAGTTTTCAGTTTGCTGGAAAGTCTTAACTAGACTATTATTTTCAGCTGTCACAGTAACACAGTGTGAGTGCTTAAATGCTTCATTCCTTTATAAAAGCCATCACTTACCAGTAAAAGGAAATTGTCCAGCCATGTGTAAATGTCAAGTGAGTTGATAGATCCAAGCCAAGGTGCTTGGTGCACCTGGTGCACAGCTGTGAGCCCAATGTCTGTCACTGCAGGATGGGACATCGCAAAGGGTACACTGATCCACTGTAATCAAAGAGAAACACTTTGTTCAGCTCTAAAGAAGTTATTCTAAACCCATGAAATTTTAATGTTAACATTGATCTGTTTTTTCTTCTTCTTGGATTAAAAGTCAAGTTGCAGAGCTGATTCACAGAGAAGCGAGGTTATGTGCTGGCTGAACGTCTCTGAAATCCAGAGAGCTTGGTAGTAGATAGCTTACCTCTATTCTGCAGAGTATGGTATGAGCAGAGAATTAATCAGTGTAAATCACAAAATCAGCAGCAAAGACACATTTATACATCTTCAATTTATTTTCCCTAAACTCCACATATATCCTTTACATCCTTTCCTGGACCACACTG
>NW_010312658.1:21747-24176 GCF_000700745.2 Antrostomus carolinensis
CTCGTGTGCCAGGATTTGCCAGTATACAGGCATGAGACAACACAAATACACCTGAAGGCTTGGGAATTAGTTTTTAATCCAACACAAAACTGTATCATAAGAGAGGGGTACTGCTGGTGAATCCTCATCTCTCTTGCTCCAGAACACCCAGTAACCCAGTGTTACAGCACTTTTCTACCTTGATGGCAATTTCACTCTGGGCTTTTGACTATTTTCAGTCTCTCTGTTTTTGATCTAGGCCAAAAAATCAATTGAGCAACTGTTCCCAGAGACAATTTTGGCCAGAAGGTTCATTTCCTTCATCAACTGACTTTTTGTGTGTTCACTTGCCAATTCATTTTGCAATGATGTAACTCACTAACTCTCTATAAAGTGAACCTCAGTAGCTCCTACTGAGATGAAAACAGGGCTTTGTGCTCTATGGAATAGACCATTGCAAGCACAGCATCCTTAAGGCTCCAATGATAGCCAAAACACGCAGATTATCACAATCCAACTGATCATATTTGAGTGTATGCGGTAACAGGAGCAAGGAGGGGAGAAATCAAATATCTTACTCTACTTTGTTGTACAATTATTGCAATAATGTGTAAAGAATATATGAATTATTGCTATGTTTTGCTGCACTGCCTATTATTCAGGCTGTTTATCATGTACCATAGTATTCTGTTCTCAGTTACATATTAAACTTTGCCAATTTAAGCACTTGTTCAGAAAGATTCCCTTCTCACTGACTGCTTGGGTTTTTTTTGGAAAGATCAATGTCCAAGATATTTGAGGGAAAAATAAAAACATTGTCAAAATTAATGGATGTCAATACTCTTCTTGTTCAGAAATTCATGAGGAACAAGGATGTCAAATGCATTTTTTAATTCTTGTTTGTGAATCTCAATGTCAAACACGTCCAAGTGATGGGCTTCTGAAGAGCTGTAGTTTGCCCATACTCAGCTGAGATTTTCAGTAGGGTAAATTTCTAAAGGTCCACCTGCAGCCTGCATGCCACAGCCCAGGATTTAATAGGGACTGTGTTGCAAATGCATTATGAGCTTTTGTAATCCATTCCAGTTCCTGACAGTAACCTAGCTCTTTGTTGTCTCAAGGATTACCTCTATATTAATAAATAAAACCAGCTGAGACATTTTCTCTGGCCCTGCAGTTCACTGACATAATGATTTACATCCATATGTATAGACTCCTTTCCCTGACAAAAAGGACAGCCCTCAATGTTTCTGGGAACTATCTGGGAAAGTACTAGGTGGCATGGGCCAAAACAGTGTTAGGACTGTGTTAAAAATTAAGCACTACAGATGATCCTGTGTTTTCAGCTTGACACTGTTTAACTTGCTTAATATAGACATAGGCCCAATATCTTCATTGAGCCCTTTCTAACTGGAGTAGAAAATAAACTGTTTTGAATGGAGGGCAGATAACATCAAGGTTTGTATGAAGAAGAAACTGGGACTTTATGTTGGGACTTGAAGCTTGGGGGTTTAAGTAGCACGTAGCAAGAAGGATCTCCTGGTCTAGAATAAAAGGACTTCTACATGGTGGCAAGGAGTTTAGAATGAGGAATTAATAATACAGCTGAGATGAAGAGTCAGTAAATAGTGGGGATACAGTGCAGGATCAAGGAAAGACTCACTGGGCAAGATAAAGACAAAGAGCTGAGAATTGCAGATGTGGGTACAGTGGAGTGAGGAGGGAAGGAGAGAGGCTACATGGGATTGTAAGGAGAAATCCAGGGAAGTACCTGGAGTGGCTGGGGTAGAGGTTATGGAAGCCTAAGTAGCTGTGGCTGAATTGAGGAACTGGGTTAGGGAACAGAAGTGATTACAAGCAACTCCTTGTGGGTAAGGAGCAGGAGAGAAACAGACATTAGAGGAATGAGCAGTAAAGCTCTTTCCATTGGGAATGCAAATTGCTCCAGAGCCTGGAGGGGAAGCTGGGATACCTCACCCTGTTATATCTTCTGCTGTGACACCCACTGTGAAAGTCTCCCTTCTCATCTAAAACTTACTCATCCAAAGCATGACCATTTAGATGCTGAGTCTTCAAGCCCCACTGGTGACTCTCGAAGATACGAGTATGGTTCCTTCTACATTACATTATTGTTGTTTATTTTAAATGGGAAATTACATAAAGAGTCAAACCTTAATTAAAAGAATACTATTAAAGCTACATATCTAACCATTTAGAAGACTGCTATAGAACCTTCATTTCCTTTCCCCTCCCTATCAGGTTCATGCTGCTTTTAATAACAGATCACATGTTGATATTCCCACAGGATCAGGGTCTTTAGCAGTGGATGAGTTGTTCTCATTGAAAAAGCATTTCTGTATTTTGATTTATCTACAGTTTGGGGAATTTCTGTAATGCACACCATCTGTAGAAAATGAATGGTTCACAAATATTCACATGCATATTAGGGA
>NW_010312658.1:24193-40530 GCF_000700745.2 Antrostomus carolinensis
GGGAAAGACACAGTACTTTCCTCACTGCGCAGGTGGAGAACAAAGGTATGGGAGAAGAAGATCTGGAATAGCTTCTCATTTGAAGTGGCCAGCTGGAACTTGGATTTGCTTTTTCAGGGTATTTTGCACCATTCCGATGAAGTCAGTTACAACAGGGAATGCTTAGCACTTCTGCAAATAAGGCCATAGGCCTCACAGTAGGATGCCACCGAGCAAGGATGCACACAGTGTTGGTTAGTGACCACCTGTGCGAGCTCTAGCTGAAGCAATTTCCCTAGAGCTGCACAAGAACTCCAGAGAAAGCAGAGAAGCAACTTTGGGTCCTGAAGGTGCCATTCAGTTCCTTCACCTTGAGCCACCCCATTTATTTCAGCCTGTCTCAGATCTCTGCACACCTGTGACCACCTATTACTACCAATGGCAAACAAAGACAGCAGCTTCTTTGATTGCACCTCTGTGATCTAAGCCCTGTTGCATTGATGTTTTTCAGAGTAGAGGTTAAAGAACAGCAGTAAATAAAAGGCTACCCATTAGCATATCACTGACAGCTGATGAGGGGATACTCATATCACCATATTCAAACAGAAAGATCATGTGGTGAGACTTCCTATAATATGGTCTTCAAGGACAATGGAGGAAAATGAGGAAAAAAACAAGAAGGTGATTTAAAGCAGAAGGTTAACTCAGCTGCGTGAGTAGGTGCCAGCTACAGGAAAGAGAAGCAGGGGAGTGTCAGACAGGGAAGTGTCAGCTCTGCAGGTCTGACGTCAGTGTTTTTGGACTGCTCTACTGACTGCTTCCTATGTCTGATGTCTCCTTCCAGTGCCTCTGCCACAGTCCTATGGACAGATAGGGAAGGAGTCAGCTCCAGTTGTATCCTGAGTTAGATATATACTCAGCGGGAAAATTACAAGAGTGTTTGCATTATCAGACTGGTTGGAAAAAAAGGCAAAGAATTGGGCCTCTTGGTCAGCAATATTGTCAAAGCTCAGGCTGCACATTGATATAAATGTAGACTCTTTAAAGCAAGGGCATTATGAGTAGAGATATTCCTTCACCACGCTTTCAGTGAAGATGTAGTTCCAAAACTGAAGATGGGCAATAGGTCACAGAAATCACCATAATGTTCAGAGCAAAATCCTCAACAAAGAAGGAAAAAAACCCCAAACTTACCAGTCCCAGGAAGATGCAGAAGAGCTGAACTACATCGGTGTAGGCCACAGAATAAAGCCCGCCCACAAGCGTGTACATAGTTGCAATCAGGGCAGAAATAATGACCGAAATATTGACATTAATGTCAATGATCACACTTATAGTGGCACCTATGGGGAAATCCAAAGCATTGTGTGTTAGTATATCACAATATGTCTGATGAGAAGGTTCACCTTTGTTAAGTTGCATATGCAGGTGCTGGTCTGACACTTAGCAACAACATGAAGATATTCACCCCCCTCTGTCTTCTTCACACACCTCCTGCACCTTTGAAGGGAGTAGGAAAAAGAAGGCTCCTGTAGATCTAAGTCTAGCACCTATCATTTTGCAGGTTCTTATGAAATGGAGGAGGGAAGGGTCCCAACAGCCCTTCCTTATGTTGCTCAAGCTCTGGAAGGACTACAATATTTTTTTTCTGTCTAAGAAAGAGCAGCTCCTCACGGACAGCTGAAGCCTCCCTGGGTGAGTTGCAGCCACATGGGAGCAAGTGTATCATTGCAGTAAGGGCTGTGCCTAGGGGAGGTCTACTGCAACATATCACACCCTTTTATATCTCACTTATGCTCTGAGCTAGCCACTTTTGACCAATGAAGGAATAGTAGAGGAGGCATCAGCTATAGAGATAATTGACCACTAGTGCTTCTAAAGTTTCCTTGTTTACGTGGGACAAACGTGCGTTTCTTTGCAAACTGGAGAATCAATCCTCCATTCTTGACCTAAAAACCAAAAACTTTTCCAAGCACCATCAAGCAGATTTTATTTGTAAAAAACAAACTGCAATGTTGAGCTGACCAGTCAGTTTCCACAAAACAGCTCATAGAATCAAAGAGTTGCTGAGACTGAAAGGCACTTCTAGAGATTGTCTAGTCCAAGTCCCCACTCAAGCAGCTGGAGCAGGTTGCTCAGGATCATGTTCAGTTGGGTTTTGAATATCTCCAAGGACGGAAACTCCACAACTGGAAAACTTGTGTCAGTGTTGACTTCTACCACTGTAAGAAAAGTGTTTTCTTAAGTTTAAATGGAATTTCCTGTAGTTCTGCTTTCTCTGCTCTGATGAACTACAAAGCAATGGGGAGCTTGTCCTGTCACGGGGCAGCACAGAGATGAGCCTGGCTCCTTCTTTATTTCTGCTCCCTTCACTGCCAAATCAGGTATTTATGCACGTAGGTAAGAACCCCCTGACCCTTCTCTTCTCCAGGCTGAACAGTCCCTGCTGTCTCAGCCTCTCCTTATATGCCAGATACCCCAATCCCTTAATAATTTTTCTGGCTCTTCACTGGACTTTCTCCACTATGTCCATGTCTCTTGTGTTGGGGAGCACTGCATCCACCAGTGATGAGTAGAAGGAAAGGATCCCTTCCCTCAACCTGCTGTCAATGGTCCTTCTAACGCAGCCCAGGATGCCGTTGGTTTTCTTTGCCACGAGGGCACATTGTTGGCTCATGGTCAACTTCATTGCTAAGACTCCCAGGTCATTTTCTGCAAATGTGCTTTCCAGCTGGTCAGCCCCGCAGCCTGTACTGGGACATCACGTTGTACATCCTCAGGTGCAGGACTTGGTATTTCCCTTTGTTGAACTTCATTGAATTCCTATTGGTCCATTTATGGAGCTTGTTGAGGTCCTTCTGAATGGCAATACAATCATCTGGTCTATCAGCAACTCCTCACAGTTTTTATTTTCTGCAAACTAGTTGAAGGTGCACTTGGTCCCATCAACCAGGTCACTGATGAAGATATTAGACAATACAGGACTCAGTACTGACCCCTGGGGTGCACAAATGGTGACTGGCCACCCAGTGGCTTCCATGCTGCTGGTCACAGCCCTCTGAGCCCAGCAGTTCAATGAGTTTTCAATCCTCCTCACTGTCCACTGATCCAGTCTACACTTCATCTGTCTACAAGGATATTATAGGAGATGGTGTAAAAAGCCCTTTCTGAAATCCACAACATCTCATTTTGTGAACCAAGCCAGTCAGTTCATCATGGCAGATGTCAGGTTGGTCAAGAATTATTTCCTGTCCATAAATCTGTGCTGACTCCTCCTCACTCCTTTCTTGACCTTCATTTGTTTGGAAGTAGTTTCCAGGAGTATTTGCTCCATCGCCCCAGGGACTGAGGTGAGGCTGACCAGCCTTTAGTTCCTGATATCCTCCTTGCCCTTCTTGAAGATGAGAGCAAATTTGTTTTCTTCCAGTCTTCCAGAAGATCCCTGATCACCTGTCTTCAGAAGGTTACTGACAGTGTCCTTGCAATGCTATCACCCAGCTCCCACAGGACTCGCAGGATGCATCTGATGAGGTCCCTTGAGATTGTGTCTGTCCAGTCTATTTAAATGTCCGTTGTTGTGGTCCTGATTTTAGCCTTGTTCCCTCCTCTCAGGACCCTGAACTCCACCAGCCCAGGAACACTGCAGCCAAGACTGCCTCTGACCTTCACATCCCTAAGTAGTTCTTCCTTGTTTGTAAGTAACAGGTTAAACAGAGCATCTCCCTTCATCCACTCACTGATAGTTAGTTTCAGGAAGCTGTTGTCAGTGCGCTCCAGAAAACTCCTAAATTACTTGTGTCTTCCTGCACTGCCCTTCCAGCAGCTATCAAGATGGTTATACATTTCCTTTAGACATATTAGCTATTTAAAGTGACTGCAGTGTTTTAAAATAATGTTAAAAAAAATAATCCTCTCTTCATTAGGATAATATGAATGAAACATGTTGCAATAACTTTTAGTCCTTGCAGGTATTGTAGATGGATATTCTTGTCCATATGGATGGAAAAGTTCTGGCAGTAGAACACAACATGATGTGTGGTATATAAGAGCTGCTGGGACCTGACAGGTGGCTTTTTGTTGTCCAGCGAGCCTTCAAAGTTCATATGTTTATAGGATTACAAGCTCAGACCACTTTCACAAGCTGGAAGACCTGTCTTTCCCTTCTCTAACCCTGTCAAGCAAGAAATAATGAGGAAGATAAAGAAATGAAGAGTACTGGGATCAAATATTCATCACTGAGGATAGGTGTGCAAATTAGGAGGTATAATATAAACAGATTATTCACTGCTAAATTAAAATCAAAACCCTCAATGACCTTTATAGTCATTGACAGTCTTTAACTGTCGACTGTTAATATAAACCTACTAGAAAGGTATTCACACCACTTGCTTTGGAATATCACAGATTAGCTTGCCCTCAATCAAAAAGAAAGTATAACCCAAATACACAGAGTGTTCTTCAAGTTATTCAAGTCCTATCACCTCAGCATGTAGTATGTTCTTAGTCCTTTAAGGGTTTTGTGATGAAATTGTGGTAAACAAGTTCCCCATTGCTTTGCAGTTCATCAGAGCACAGTTGGAGAGTACCTTCAAAGTTTATTTTCTGTTTAAAATAGCTTGTGCTAGAAAGCATTACCACATGCATGTGCATTATGAGTATGATTAGCTGGTAAAAGTCAACTACTGGTGCTTCAACTCAAGAGCTTTCTCAGTTTTTGAAGGGATTGCTAAATTCAGGCCTGAAATATAATTAAAAACCCTGAAAACTTTTTTTTTCAAGACTGGATGAGTTCTTAGGTGATTTTCTATTGAGTCATAGTTCCATTAAATCTCTGAATCCCTTCTTGATTCCTAAGTATTTTCTTCATTTTGTTGAGTAGAAAGCCATTTAGAATTTAATAATACCTCAATTTATTCATCAGCACCTGTTTTACTTCTATTATTTGTGCTATGGAAAGTTCTGTATACGTAGGTCTCCTGTATGCAAAGGATTATTTTGTTTAGACGCATTGGCAATAATCCTCAATATCTTTAAGGGAAATTTTGACTCACTTCTGTGATCTCAGTGGTGTAAAAGAGAAGCTGGGTCAGCCTTGACATTAAAGGGACACTTGCAATCACTCATGAAACCTTCACAGTTAAAGGAAATTTGTTGCTAAATCTTTTCATGTTCTTTGCAAAGGAACAACTTAAAGGTACCTGCAAATTAATAGATAACTTTTCATTACCAAAATAATCAATGGGGTACCATTACTGAGTTTAATTAATAGTTAGTATGGGTCTGAGAACTGTCACAATCTGAATCATTTGGCTAGGACAGTTAGCATTTGAAGCCAGAGTTTTAATGCATTTCTGATTTTCTTAATCCTTTTCACCTGTGATAAATTAATATTTATACTGCTTATTCCTTACCTAAGGCAGAGAAGATGGCAGCAGCCCAGAACATTTCTCCCATTAAAGCTGGAATAAACAGTAACCCTCCCATCCTTTTTCCATAAAGCTGCTGAAAAGGGTCTAGCATTGTCACATAGCCTTTGGATCTCATGGGTTTTGCAAAAAAAAGGCCACCTACAAAGAAAAGTAGCATAAGACACCAATTGCAGTGGGGAAATGCATCGCCATTAAGAGGTAAAACACCGATCAACAGTTAAGTGTACAAAAATAACAGTATTACCATTTGGCGGGGTTTTTTTGGTGGGTTTTTTTTGGTTTTTTTTTAAAGAAATAAGTACAGTTAAAATATCTTCTAAGAACTATTACTTTACTATCTGCCTACAGAGTTACATAAACACATCAACACCATTAATATCTGTGATCTGATAATGAAAAATAAGTTTGTCTTATTTTGTCTGATTCAGTTTACTTAATCTGCCATTATGGAGGCTGTCAGAGTTCTGTATAATTTTGGATCAGCCTAAGGGAATGGCTTTTCTACCTAATCCTGTTCATTCTTAGAGCAGAATCCAGCATGAATTTTCATATGGCCCTACTCTAAAAAAACCTCTCTGAGATTCCTGGATCAGAAATACGCATACACACGTGGTTTAGCACACGCACCACAAGTCTGATTCTTTCAGGACAATTCAGATTTATTATGTATGCTTAAATCAAGCTTACTACACCTGCGGGGTATGTCAGAAGACTTCTCAGCTCTGCAGGTGTCAGGCTGCCGAAATATTTGTCATACCCTTATTTCACTTATATGTGTTCAGGAATTTTGATGTATCACAATTTTGCTCTGCCTGGCTGGCACATGGGCTGGATATGCACATAAACGTGCAAAAGCCTCACCTTTCTAATGTATAGTCTTGAAATTCTTTCGGGAAAAAAAAAAAAAAGACATATCTCAGGAAATCTGAAAAAGACCTTCTATGGAAACCTGTGTAGTTGAGACTTGCACTTGACTATAACTAAATAGAATTCTACCACAGTAAAACTGATGAAATGCTATGTATAAAGTGCAATTAAAAAGCCAGAAAACTAGTCAGTTGCAAATAAAATCTACTGCACGGTATTTGGCAACTGTTTGTTAGGTTCTTCATCACCAGATATGTCATGTATTTGTTGTATCATACAGATTATTTTCCACATTTTTTATGTATTGCCTTATATCACTCATATTTCTTCATTTAATTAAGTTCCCTGAATAGATAGTACTGGTTTACCAATCACAATTTATTTATACTGGTTATGTTAACATTGTCTGTAGGCAGGTTGCCTGGATGCAGAAACCCTCCAGCATTTTTTTGCTATTCTTGGATTGGTCATGGATCCTATTCCTATTCTATTTGTTATGTCATCATTACAAAGGACAATTAAAAGAAGAAAAAAAGGTTCACCAGTATTTTAATCTATTAGGATATTCAAGCATCTGCAAAGAAAGCAGGGGATATTCTAACATTTAAAACTAAATTGCTGGAAAAATTAGGAAAAGTGGTATGCAGCACAACACTGAACTAACAGGGAGAGCATATCAATCTTAAATCTTTCCAGTCTGAAGCAATAATATTTCTTCCAGACTAGTATTTATAATTTTGATTTTTTTTTTTAAAAAAAAGAAAGATAAAAAGCTCCTCCCCTCAAACCTGCACGTACAGATCATGCCTACAGAAGTGCTTTCCTGTCTGTGCTCTGCAGAGAGATATATCGTCACACGATACAGACTTATTTGCTCTGCAGCGGCCATTATAATTTCCAGGGAAAAAAGTCTCGATATCTAAAAACAGCTGGAAATGAGGGAAGAGGCTAAATCAACCCCTTCTCTGGCTATTATTAATTTGTGTCAATTCTGCAAAGTTTAAGAGTCAGGAAGATGCTCGTGACTGTGATCCTATTGACTACTTAATGACACTGATGGATCATGACCCTCATGACCTCATAACGATATCAACTGATCTCCAGACAGACATCTATTGTTACTGTTTTCTTTACAGGAAACAGAGCTGCTCTGAGGAATGAGAACTCCTACTGGAACTGGAGCTGGCCCGCATGTGCCAGAGAGAAATACCTATGATAGGAAAGGTTTCTACCTGGGGAGAGAGGAGTATCAGGACAGGCCATAGAAAAGCATTTCTCAGGGGAAAAAAAGTCAGGAGGGTATCCAAGTTCTACAGGAAGAAATAAAAGAGGCAAGAAGAACTGGATAAACAACCAAAGGAAACAAAGGGACAGACTAGGTGGGAAGACCATGAGAAAAGATTCAAAATAGACTGAGAGGTCAGGTATTATTAGAAAGGCTAATATACCAGTCACATTAATGAAAGATGAAGAACACAGGATCTGTTTTGTAACATTTGTTTTAAACTGTTGCATCACCAGTTGCCTTAGGGACATGATCTGTTCACAAATTGAGAGGATATAGTTGACAACTTTGTGGCGTATTCATCATGGCTCATCACAAGGCAATACTTTCATTGCAAGCTGCTCCATGTTGTTGAGATGTGGTGAGAAATGTTTTGTTGCCATTATTTTTAAGAAATGAGAGAGACTGTATTTCAGGAATTAGAGGCCATAGCATTAAAAATTATGCTGTCTGTATTTTACATTCTGACCCTGCAAATAGTAAGATTGTGTATTTGCATTTTGACATATGATTTGGAGTTTTGCATTGCATTTAAGAGGATGCTCAGTCCAATTTAAGGAAATAGACTGGTTCTACTATAGGTTTCCTACACAAAATTAGACAAGTTACTTAGATGCTTGGTGAAGATCTGTAAGGTGTAAGTACTCCCTAACCTGAAAGGATATTTGCTACTCTTGAATTCCAAGATTTATAGGAGCCCTGACACCGTCATGGTCCAGATCATATAGACACTTAAAGAAAACCTGAATATATAAAACTTAGTATACATAATTAAAAAAAAAAAATCCCCCAACAAAACCTTTCTTATTTTGACCTCCTGTGATAGATCACTATGGTTGTAATAATCAAATAGGTCTTTCCAATGCATTTAAGAGACTTAGGATATCGAACTATTTATAGTGATTTTCTGGTTTTCTTTTTAATAGCCAAACCTATCAGCAGAAGGGATCCAATTTACCTCAGTATCCTTTTATCAGACTCTGGTTGTTTGATTTCAGATGATGGACTTGACATCAGAATTATTTGAAATGAGAGACTATTAGTTTTACTTCTTTCCTTACCTAAGACCAGACTAAGGGAATATCCAATAGGTGCCTGAGCCCAGGCTAGACCGTAGCCTGGGACATACACAGCTTCTGCTGTCCCGTTGATGTAACCTCCTCCAACCCATGTGGCTGAAAAGGAAGAAGTGGAAAAGTCTTTAATGTGCACAAAGAAAGAAAACTTCACACATAGTAGAATGAAACTGTCATCACTTACAATAATGCTGTTTTTTATTATATGTACTGTACAAGTGCCAGACATGGCAACCTTATAAAGGATAGTCTTAATTTGAAAAATATACAGTCTAAGTATACGAAAAAAGAAGTCATATGGTCTGAGACAATCATCAAGGTGTCTAAGCATCTGTGTAGTCAGTGACGATGTGAAGGCTGAGTCCCTCACTACTTGTTTACAATGAACGAAGCACCTTACCCTTTGCTTTGTGTTAGTTCAAATTAAGGGGAGATGTAAGGGACGATCTGAAGAAGAACAATAAGCATACAGTGATAAAGTCATCCCAGCTGGTAAAACTCAAATAATTTAAATTAGACAAGACTTTAATGAATGGTTCATTTACTAGGGCCTTCATGAAAAAAAAAAAAAAGCTCTTAAAACCTTGCTAAATTTTACATTTTGGCTACACCAAGCACATTTAGTAAACTCTGACTTCCCTAAATACTATATTTCCATATAGGGCTGTGATGATTCTGTGCTGCTATTTGAGATAAAAATTTTGACTCATTTATTTTTGTGCTTCCTGAAAAGATGTTCCAGAAGTGAACCACACTATCTTTATCTCTCTAAAAAACAACCTCCGACCTGTAATGAATTGATTCTCTGCCTTGAAGGGAAGTTTCTAACTTTGAGATTTTGAGACCTAGAGTATGTACAAAGGAAAATCTCCACCACAGAAATGTGATTAGATCTGCAAAAATAACAAATTACGTAATGAAGTCTATCTCTTCGTGTTTGCAGATTCCATGCAAAAATTTCTTTATTTTCTCTAATGTATAATGAGTAAGTTTTATGAATCTGGGTTTGTAGTTTGAGCAAGGGCAGGCAGATCATTACAAGTACTAGAATTTTGTAATGCTGTTTTAACTTGCCTCAGAAGCCTTTGCCTTCTCATATAAAAGTAGTTCAAGCTTTCTGTGTAAAAATTCACAATTGTAAGAAATTTATTTTCATTAAGCATTCCTCACAATTTTCCCAGCATCCGCCATCATGCAAGCAAATTTGATTTTGTGTTTAATACAAACAATTGGAGACAAATTAAGAAAACTGAATTAAAATTCCTAAAGAAATTTCATGAAAATCTAAATGGTCACTCTTTTCTGCTTAACTGTGATATCTCTCAAATACTACCAGAGGGTATTTTTGTTTAACTCGATGCTAAATTACACCATGGCTTTAGAATCAAAGATCTTTAGCAAACAGAGCATTACAACTGTCCCCCCTTCAGAATTTTGAAGCACAGGAATGGACCTTTCTGTTGTTGTAAATAGTATAATGGGCTTGTGTGAGGGATATGCATGCAGAGGAAGTCTGCAACAAAAGAAGTGACCCAAAGATCCCTGTTATTGGTAGACTTTTGGGTATTGAGATCTATTGTGCCCTACAGAGACAAAAGGTGAGTGGTACCCATGTGGGACCATATGGGGAAGATGAGTGAACACTGATCCTTGATGGGAAGAACAGGGATATAGAATCTGCATAAAGTTAGCAAGACATTTAGGATTTTATGCCTCTTCACAGTGTAAGTTAAAGTAGGTGGGAATATGATACTTTGTTTACCAGATTCCTAGAATCACAGAATCACAAAATGGTTTGAATTGGAAGAGACCTTAAAGATCACCTAGTTCCAACCCCACCTGCCATGGGCAGGCAAACCTTTCACTAGATCAGGTTGCTTAAACCCTCATCCAGCCTGGCCTTGAACTCTTCCAGGGATAGGGCATTCCTCTGGTCAACCTGTTCCAGTGTCTCAGCACCTTCACAGTAAAGAATTTCTTCCTTGTATCGTCTAAATCTAGCCTCTTTCAGTTTAAAACCATTACCCCTTGTCGTATCACCACAATCCCCGAGAAAGTCCCTCCACATCTTTCCTGCAGGCCCCCTTTACGTACTGGAAGGCCGCTATAAGATCTTCCCAGTGCCTTCTTTTCTGCAGGCTAAACAACCCCAACTCCCTCAGCCTGTCCTCATAGGAGAGGTGCTCCAGCCCTTGGATCATCCTCGTGGCCTCCTCTGGACCTGCTTGAGCAGGTCCCTGTCTTTCTAATGTTGGGGGCCCTGGACACAGTACTCCAGGTGGGATCTCACAAGAGCAGAGGGGCAGAATCACGTCCCTTGACATGCTGACCATGCTTCATTTGATCGCAGCCCAAGATGCGATTTGTTTTCTGGGCTGTGAGCACACACTACAGCCTCATATTCAGTTTTTCCTCCCCTAGTACTCCCAAGTCCTTCTCCACAAGGCTGCTCTCAATCCACTCACTGCCCAGCCTGTATCCATGTTTGGGATTACCCTGACCCAGACGCAGGACCTTGCACTTGTCCTTGTTGAGCTTCATGAGGTTCACACAGGCCCACGTTTCTAGCCTGTCAAGGTCCTTCTGGGTGGCATCTCTTCCCTCTAGAGTATCAACCACACCACTCATCTTGACATCATCTGCAATCTTGCTGAGGGTGTACTCAATCCCACTGCCCAGGTCCCTGACAAAGATGTTAAATAATACTGGTCCCAATACAGGCCTTTGAGCTCCATCCAGTTAAATAATACTGGTCCCAATACAGGCCTTTGAGGGACATCACTCATCACTGTTCTCTACATGGACATTGAGCCATTGAGCACGAGTCCATGACTACCTGGGATGTGTGTTGCCTATTGTATGTCAAGCAACACAGATTTATGGACTACGTTATAAGCACCTGTATACAATAACAAAAGTAAATATTTAGAAAGGGAATTGTATCTGTCTCCTTCCCTGGAAAAAGCATGAGTATGAATTCTGCATGAATGATACCTGCTTCCAGATGGGGAATAGTATCTGTCACAGACAGATGTCCAGCCTTGCTGCAGCTGTGGTGCAAAGAAGCTTTGAGGTCCAGCATAGATTTGTCTGGGATTGCTACTGAGGTGACAAGTGTTCTCCCAGGGCCACTTGGATGCAATGCCTAACTCCCTTATTTTCTCCTAGAGGGGACCAAGTCACTTCCCTTGCAGGGTCTGTTGCCTTCCCCTGGCTGGGGATAGGAACAATGCCCTGCAGATAGGTATGGCTGGGTAAAGTGGCATGGAGGATTTAGCAATTTCAATTTTATTTCTTGATTTCTGAATTGGGGTTTGAAAAATAGCTGCTAATGAATTTTTCTGTGCATATGACTGTTCTGGAACATCTGCCAAGGACCCTAGAGCTCTAGGAAGGTGCTATATGGCTTCTTCTGAGGGGGTGAATGGGTACTCAGCACGTACATTGACATCAGTAAATATATTAGAATAGAAATAATGGGATATGATAGGATGGGATTTCAATCTTAGATATTAATTTTCTGATCCTCAGTTTGCTAAGCCACAATTTAAAGTTAGTTTAATATCTTTTTTGGTGAAATTCTTTTTTTTTGTTTTCCTAGATCAAACAAAAGGAATATAAAATTTAATAATCTATGGAAACACTCATGTGGTAATCTATTTTAATCTTCTCTTTGCCTGCCATCTGAAGGACCAAAAAAATGCAGCAAATACCAACATCCATTTAAAAAATGCACCTTAAAAAATGACCAGAGAAATATTGAGGATATGGAGGGCAATTCTGCTCCTCATTCATATGAGGAACATAGAAATTAATCTCAGAGTTCTTTATATTTTTATATATTAGAAAATCAGATTTTTTGGCACTTCTTTGTGAATGATCCTTTCTCTGACCACTCAAATTACTGAATCAACCCATCAAGTTCTGTAAAATAAAAATCCTGACCTAAGGATTAAAAAAATAGAATTTTGTAATATTTCTTTTTTTTTGTTGTCTTGTGGAAGGATACATAGCTCCATCCAACTAAAATGAAAAAATTATTTCAATAGATTATTACCTTTTTGGTCATGTTTGTAAGCATTTGATTATGTAATCTCAAATTCATCCTTTGGGATTTAAACTCAATCACTGAAAAGAGAATAGACTTAAGTTTGTTGCAGCTACCACTTAAGAATTTCATCCACAAATTAAGGAACGCAAATATTTAATGCAACATTTTAACTATAATTATGTAAAAATTAGACACAGGTTAAAAGCACGTCTTCTATGGTACTATCTTAGCTCATTTTGCGCAGGAGCTGCTGTGATCCATCCTCAACTCAAGGTTCTCAATCTTTCTATTTTAATAATTGCAGGCACACTCAGCCTTCAACAGGCTTTATGTTTAGGCATTTCAGTAGCTAGTTGATACAGCTGCTTCTTTAGGATCATAATATATATCCAAATATGTCCATAGCCATTATTCAAAGGTAGTGCATTTGCTTTAAGGTTTTTCAATGCTGTTTATAAAATCAACCATAATTACTCAGGAACCTTCAGTCCATCCCTGTGAAATCACAATGCTTATGCTCTGAATTTTATTTTAAATTTATAGGCTGAGTTCTGTCATCCTCCCCACCAAGTAGCCCTAGAACTGCTACCATTTTCATAGCAATGGAACATGGCAGTATTTGTCTCAGATAAGAAAGATAGAACTAGGCTATATCTCATAACCCCGAGTACTTCGTGTCCATAAAAGCAATATCCTTTCTGGAGATCTTTAAAAAATTATTGTTTTCTTCTTATGGTGTAGGCTTTGCTCTTAAATTGACATTTAGACAATTAAAGCTGTAAAATATAAAGACAATGCTGGAATAGCCGTATATGTCTGGAGGCATGGTTATGAGGTGTAAAATCTGCATCTATCATTTTTAAAGAAGCAAATGTGCCCTTGAATAATGTGACCATTCAGTAAAAATTATTGTGGATTTTGATTGGCTTACTTTCGTAACTGTTTTGGTTTGGTTTGGTGTCCCAACCACCCTCACCGAAACAAAACTCTGATTAACCCCTGATTCAGTGGGCTTGTGCTCACAGCTAACTTTGTGCGCCAGGCATGGTTCCCTGAAAGTGAAAGTGTAATTTACTTGCCATTTCAAGCTTCGATTGCCATATTTAAGGAAGGCATAGGTGAAAAAGTATGTAAACCCTGACAGTATAAAATCCATTCGTGTTTTAGCTGCCCCAAGGCTTTAGGATCAGCTTGATATTCTACCACAGAGATGATATACTATGCCATCTCTAGAGCTTGTATGGAACAGGATGAGCATATGTGGGTGTGAATTTTGGTGGCTATAGAAATTGCCTGCAATATAGGAAACCCCAGTTCAAGTCTGATCTCTGCTTCAGCTGTTATGAAAAATATTCCTGTAAAATAGGATGAAGGAGACCAGAATTTGTGTCTTCTTCCACAGGCAAAGCCTTTAGTCATAACCCCTTGTGCGGGAAATGTCTTGTTTTGCTTCTACTCCCCTGACCTAATGATTACAGTTTTGTGGCAAGCAGTATCTCTGCAGAATATTCTGGTTTCAGTGCTCTTGAAAACATTTCAGTCAGCAGAAAGCAGTCAAACCAGCTCTTGCTATGAGCAGAATATTGTCATATCTGATGCTTCAGTAGACAATGGGTACGTGATACAGTAAATTATAGCAATGTGCAAAAAGTAGAACTTCTGCCTGTATCCAAACTTTATTGACTTTTACAAACATACTTTACTCAATATCCAAATATTCAGTCTCTGAATTAGCAAAATGCCCCTTGATTAAAGAACACAGAATTTTGTCCCAAGTTTTTATGTGTCTCTTCCTTATTAGATAATTGTGAAACCCGAACAGAGCAAAACAGTAAAACATAAATATAACCTGATAATTTTGGCAATTGAAAGGGCTTTGACTGAATAGAATTTAGAATTAAAAAAAAAAAATGAAGCATGCTTAAAAATTAAATTGCTTAAATAACATTGGTGGGCCAATTCACTCTTCTTATAATGCATTTTTGTTCTGATACCATATGTCAACTGTAGACTTGAGATTTTGGACCATATCATGAATATCTTGTTTACCCAGGTAAGACACCTGATTGAACAGCACTGCTTTCAAAATTAGTGAAGAACTCCTCCTTCACCCAGGCTTTTCTTACTGATACTACTATTCTAGTAATGGAAACTGACAGACTGCTGCAAAAGAAGCTTAAAGAATCCACAAAGTAAGTTTGCTGAAATCAGTGGAATTACAAGTTCAGATTTATGTCAATTTTCTTTCAGAAACTTATTCTTAACTGATGTTGCAATACCCCCTCCCCCCCCATATTTTTGTGTATAATATTTCTTTACTCCAATTACAGAAAAATAATTCACTAATTTGGATGGCTTTAACAACAATAATAGTTATTTTAAAACTGGATTTCTTATTAATCTATATAAAATATATACTTCTGTCCCAAACATATCTGATCAACAGATGAATACGAAAGCAATGAATAAGAATTATAATATATTCTTCCTGTATTTTTTTAAACTTTTTTTTGTTGTTTTTGTATAGATACTACATTTGACTATTCACTAAAGAAGGTTAACAGCAATTGGAGAAAAAGTAGATATATTTTCTCTATTTTGCCTTATTTCACATGCAGATTACATTTCCTCATTCAGATGGAAAACTGACAAGTTATATGCAGGTTAAGGAAAAAAAAATAAAAGGTGATTTTTCACATACCGGTCATCGTAAATCCACCAACTAGCAAGCCAATGTCTCTTCCACCGACTATAATAGCTTCGCTGCGATCTCCTTCGCTGCCGGTGTTCTTGGTTTTCCAAGCAGCCCATATCCCAACTGCCAGGATAGCCAGGTAGAATACAACTATGGCCACCAGCCCCTCCGCATGGAAAGCCATGTTGAAGTCCCGACTGTGAGATCACTATTTCATTAAGACCTCTGGAGAGAATGCAATAACAGATCTGCTTTAAACAAACCCGATAAGATGTTTTTTTAGAATCAATGTACAAAGAAAACTCACATGGTTATTAAAGAGACTGTTCTAGTGAATTTATGAAATGAGTATTTCAGATGTAATTGAAATTAAGTTTACATGCCAATTAAAATGTCTGTGGAGCAACAACCAATAATTGCAACCTGCGATTACAATGAGGAATGAATGATGTGGCTGAAAGCTCAGCAATTCTTAGAAATCAGCTACTGAGCACTGAATTCTTTTAGCATCACCAAGTCCTCAGTGTCTAGGAACTCTTCAGTCAAGAAATAGTTTGGTAGAAGGAATAGGATAGAAGATCTTGGCCATGTGGGCTATTACAAAAGTCTCTGTTCAGTTAAAAGACAAGCCACAAAACTGTTTTAAGTTATATAGGAAGTATGGACAAGTAACAGCTACAACAGCAAAACACATCTTTGGAGTCTTTGTGTTGGAATGCTGTCTTTGCCTCGCTCTACCACCTCCCGTATTTAAAAAGCTGCGCTTTCTTTTTTGCAACATTTCATTGTCCAGCACTGAAAGCATCCATCTGTTCTCGGTGGCAATTCGAGAAGGAAACGGAGAGCTCACAAGCTGTCGAACGGCAGAAATTTTAAGAATACGAACTACAGTGGGGGAAAACTCGCGGGGACGGCATAAGCGGCGGCTGCCCCGTCCCCAGCCTTTTCCGGAGCC
>NW_010312659.1:0-4312 GCF_000700745.2 Antrostomus carolinensis
GGGCCGGTCGTGTGTCGGCGCCCTGTTGCTGAGGGTGAGAGAATGACAGGCGTCCAGTAGCTCTTCTTCCTTTGTAGGGAGGGGAGGGAGGGGGCCTTTTTGTGCCTCTTCAAAGCAGAATAAACTATACAAAATGTGCGCTGTGCTTCGGCTGAGATCCTCGGAGCCTGTGCTTTTCCCCTTGAGCCTCTTGAATGCAGTTGTAGCATGGCCACGCATTCTTCCCCTAAGTGTTAAAGGGTGGATCTGGCTGGTGTCACAAAATTCTCTCTAAAATTTGTCACGTTAGTCTTTATCAACTGTGTGTATGACTGTAGGTGTTCCATGTATCTACAGACCTGTCACTGAATTGCATCGTCTCCCCATGGCTGATTTGCTGGCTCTTATTTGCAGTACTGAAAAATTATATGTGTACTTTTACTTGGAGATGAATTATTTTGTATTCTAAAGGGATATTCTAGCAGGTGTTTGGGTTTTGGGGTTTTTTTTGGTTGGTTGCTTTTGTTTTTTTAAATTGCATACAGTTAATTTCTTTTAGAAGGTACTGCATGCAAGCTGCTTTTCACATTTTTTAGGGGTAGAACCCTATTATTATGCTCTCTCCCTTTCACAGTGTACCTAGGAGAGGTTTATGTGCACCTGGTAAAACATCTTAATCATCTGTTGTTTTAGACCTGTTCATGTCACATATCTGAGCTGATTGTTGCTTCATAGGCTGTTTAATTTGTTCTAGTTGGGACCATGTGCCCCTATATACATGCATGCATATTACATACATATATGTACGCATATATATACATGCATACATATTGTGTCATGACCTTTATCAAATTTGTAGTTTAGCAAAGTGTTCTATGCTGTTACTTCATAACAAAACTTAAAGCTATAAATTTACACATACTGGATTTAATGTTCCTTGATAGAGCCCCATATAAACTACGTCTTCTCCATTGCATAGGTGTGTGGGGCTGCAGAGGACTCGGATCTGAGGACTGAGTCTCATATAATTATGGGGAAAAATATCATAGACATATAATCTGAAAAGGTAGATTTTATACCTGGTCAGCCTGCTACTGCTTCCCAATATTTTAAGAGTAATCTGTTAATTTTGTATGAAAGATTAAAAGCTGTACAATGGTAATGTGCTACAGGACAGAAGAAGGGCATTGCCAGTCTGCTGTATCCTTGCACTTACAAGGAATTTGTTAGGTTGCTTTATACCCAGTAATTGTCTCAGAATGCAGCATCTTAGGGCTCCTTGTCTCTAAGCATGAACTAAACTGTGTATGTTTGACATTTTCCTTTCTACTCTTATGTTCTTATTTAAATGTATTGTGTATGTTTTGTTCATTGTCTTAACATTAAGAATAACAGTGTTTTGTATGTGGAAGTATATAAGTTGAAGCGGGAGGTGGGGATGTTGAAATTTTATTCTGCAGGCTGTAAAGGAGCTATTGGTATCTAATTGTAATTAAGAATAATGAGGATATAAAATCTTTGACTTAAGTTTGCTGAAGGACTGCTTGGCGTAGTAAGAATGTAACACAGCATTTTTTTATTCATTTAATGCTTGAACTGAAAGAGTTTACTAGTGAAAGCTTTTTCTTCTGTTGTTTCAGATGGATACTAGTTAATTCAGAAAGGATTTAAGTGGCCTGACTAAAAGTCTCAGTTGTTTTTTGTCATTAATTTAAATATTTCAGATAGCCATAGTCTTCGTTTTTTGAAGAAAACGCTGCAGGCATGTTCTGCACGTTTTCAAGGATCAGTGGGACCATTTTACGATGAGAAAAACTACACATTAAATTAGTCTTTGAATTTTGGTAGTAAAATTAAAAGTATATACATTTAAATACATTTGTTTAATGCTCACTTTTAATATTCCAATCTTTCTTTCAATTTTTAATGTAATTTTTCTTGTAATTATCATGAGAGAGAAGAGCATTGTTTTCCACATTTTAGAAATAAGTAATGGAGACAAAAATTACATGTATTTCAGAAAGACTTGGTGGAGCAGGCATTTGAGTTCTGGTCATAGGTGGTTATGAAGTCATTATCCTTTCAATACAACAGTCTTCATTTAGATGCTGTACAGATATGCAATCTTCCTCTGTTTATATAACTGGAAAGATTTTTATCCTGTGGTAGTATATTTTAGTTAAATGTAGGCTGTATTTGTTTATGGCTGATTTGACTTCTGGTGTCAAAGTCATCTTAGTGAGTTGTGAGTACTGTGTTGGTTATGTTTCTTTCTCATGTTTGGTTCTCAGAAGTACTCAAACTCTGAAATTGCTGGCAAGTTTTATTCTTTTTCCTGTCTCTGTGTAGTGGTTGACAGTCATACAGAGCATTCACATCTGGTAGGTGTTTTCTCTTTAAAAACATCTAAAGTAGCCCTCAGAAAATGAAGCTTACTTTCCTAGGGCTGCTGAAGTAACTGGCAGTGTGCTGCAGCTGCTTACTGTGCATCATAGTAACCCTTCTAATTTCTGAAGATTAAAAAAACCGAATAGCCTGGAATCCAGTAGCTATGGAATTTGCCAGTCAATAGGAAGTCTAATTGTGGCCTGGGAACTGGCCAGGTATATTCTCTGGCCTTGACTGCCTGTTGTGATTGACCTGATGTAATTGAGCTGGTTGGGAGGATGTTCAGGTGGCTCAAGCAATCATGTTCTCTGCTGGAAGCTGGAATTAATTTACTGTTTAAAAAAGAGGTTACAGTTTGAATCCTCCTTACTAGTAATAAAAGTTTTTTGCTGTCAGCACTGCATAATACAAAGATTTCATGCTCTAACATTTCCTTACAAATGCACAAATTTATGCAACAAAAGTTTCATTTTCAGTTATATACTGGGAGTACTCTTGAGTCAAGAAATGGAAATGTTAACATAAAGTATATACTTTGCTTATTTTGCATTTAAGTTACTGTCTAGCTCTTTAGGACTCTTTTTTTTTGTTCACTCTCTGAAATAAGAAATTGCATATTAAAGCAAAAATGGGCTCAATTGTATTTTAAAGTAGAATTCCCTATACCATATTTGCTGTATTCCAGAGAGAGAAGGGTTTCAAGAGCTGGCTGAGAGGACCATCAAATAATTAGGTTGTAATTCACTCTTGGAGGTCATACAATCACAGAATCGTAGGATGGTGTGGGTTGGAAGGGATCTTTAAAGGCCATCTAGTCCAACCCCCCTGCCATGGGCAGCGGCATCTGTTACCGACCAACCTGACCTTGAATGCTTCCAATGATGGGGCATCCACAGCTTCTCTGGGCAACCTGTTCCAGTGCCTCACCACCCTCATTGTGAAAAATTTCTTATTATCTGATCTAAACCTATCCCTTTTCAATTTAAAACCATTACCCCTTGTCCTGTCACTACAGGCCCTGACAAAAAGTCTTTCTCCATCTTTCTTATATGCCCCCTTTATATATATATGGAAAGGCTGCAGTCCATCTCTCTGCTTACATCGAAGCTAACTTGAAAGTTAAATGAGATCACCAATCTGGTTGAGTTTTGAATACCTATACATACGCAGATTTTGCAGTCTCCTAATCATTACTGACTTTCTCAATTTAAAATCATAATTACTAGTAAATACATCTTATTTTTTCCAGGTTGTACCCCCAAAAAAAGTCTATGCCTGTGTCTTGTGGTTGTTGGAAATACTACAACTACATGGTTAGTAGTAGTGGAAGTTAATAGAAGTACAAGTGATCATCGTACCTTTAGAGGAGAGTGATAGTGATAAAACCTCACCGGGGTTTTCAGCCTTTTCCCAGTGCAGGATCAGGCACCCTTCTTCCCTCACATTGTTGGAACATATTTGATGCATGGAGATGTCTGCTTCTCGACTCCTCTTTTGATGATTACGTGTGTGTGGACTATCTTTCTACAGCCTCAACTTTTGTTTCAGCATACTCTTATGCATCTGAATATGAACTACCTGAACTTACTATCATGCTTTTATTCATCATACTCTTATGCATCTGAATGGATTCAATTGTTTTTTGTAAGTTTCTTTGCTGAATTGTAATAATAAACTTTTATGTCTCTTCTGCTTGGGTAGGTTTTGTACAGCACCCAGGAGTATAAGGGTTTACATTCACAAACCATGATTTACTTTATAAACATAAAGGCAAAAGAGCAAATAGAAGCAGTTTCTTATCAACTTAAAAGTAACTTTGTCCTCCTTTTCTCCGGCTCCCAAAAGTTTTTGGGACTGGCCAATTATGACCAGCTGAAAGCATAAGGTTATATTAATTTCGATAGTAGAGCTGATAATGAATAAATAATCCTAAAGGAACATAAAA
>NW_010312659.1:4342-14511 GCF_000700745.2 Antrostomus carolinensis
CCTCAGCCTGGTTTGCGTGACAAGTATTGCAAAGCTAGGTGGAAGCTGATAGTTGGCTGCAGAATTAATCTGAGATATCAGTAATTTGGTTTCCATATGCCCAGCAGAAGGCTAATACAAGGAGGAAGGATAGTAGATACTGTGACCAGTAAAAAGATGTTCACACAGATCAGTGAATGTTAGTGTGTATTTCATTGTAACATTTTTCTTATGAGTGAAGAACAATCTGCTGTAGTTGCTGTTCTTGCTTGCTCTTTCTCATTTAGTTCCTTTTGCTCGTTGTCTTGCTGTTCCAGGTTTCTAGGAGACAGTGGCTTATTTTTTCTGTATTGTTTTACTGTCCATCTCCTGTTATCTAGCACCTCTCCCTTTTCCCTTTTTTTTTCTGCTTCTAATGTCTTTTTGTCTCTTAGTTTCAGTTCTCCATTAATTTGTAATAATTTCTCAGCAGTGTCACTATTTTCTGTTTTATCATTTTCTCTTTTTTTTTTTCCCCATGACCGTTTTGTATAGATTCCCATTCATCTCGCATCTGTCATGGCACTGGGTATAGACTAAATGTATTGGCCAAAAAGAACATGAGAGAAAATTCCCTTGTACAGTGATCCTACTGCACTTTTTGACATGAGTAAAATACTGAACAAATAACCCTTTTAGGCAACGTTACTCCTGTTACCGTTAGTTTTAAGTGTCATAGTTTGCCCTGGCCATGAGCGGTATGGAAGTCTTGTGGGTTTTACATTGCTGGCCTGTGACAAGGCAGGATTTTAAATAATTTTTTCCTGGTTTCCATATTAACCTTTCAAGCAAAAGACTGTGTGGGTTGTTTGGAGCCCTGATATCTGCTGGTAAATCATATATATACACAACCCTTTATTTATGAAAAAAAAAGAAAAGCAAATCAAATTTTGCTTTTCTTTTGGTTGTACTTTCAGATTGTAAAACTTCAATAAGGATTGCAAAAATTGCTACATTTAACAGTTGGTAGCATATGAGGCATTCTTATTGAGTCTTTGTGCCTCCTTTGTGAGAAGTATGAAAGGCTGGAATGGTAGTTCAGGTAATATGTTGTTTTATGGAATGCTAGGAACTGTTAGGGCTGGAACTCGACAGAACCAGGGGACAGTTCTTCTCTTGCACAAATTCAAGGTACGTCTGTATCTTGAATTCCACGTTTAGTTCTGGTGTCATACAGATGAACGTACAGAGATATGTATGTATATATACACACACACTGATGCTATAGGTGTGTTATTATATCAATATAGATTATCATATAGCAGTAAAGAAACTAGGAAAAAGGCAAAGGAATATGGTATGGATGATTAGATATATGCAATGCTTCTGTGGAATGAGAGGGCCTTTGGTTTCAGTTGATACTGCAGAGGAGAAATAAAATAACCACAGTTTTTGTGTGTCATAATTGTATTAGGAACTGGACAAAATATTGAGATAATAATTTAGAAGGCTTAGATACAGAATAAAGATTTTGGTTTACTGGTAAGAATGTTACATTTATGTGAATTAACAAAATAATTTATAAGGGTTCTAAGTGCTTATGCTACAAAACTAAAATGTTGCAACTTTGAAGAGATTCCTCTTGTATAATGGAATTGTAGTATTTACTGCCCTCACAGTGAGGCAGTAAATAGAAACATATTGCACCAGGTTTTCAGTAATATTTCAGATAAATTAACTGTTCCAGGCCTGTGATCAGCTATGTACTCAGAACATCTGCTTTCTTAAGAATGTCTCTAAAATAACATCTCAGAAAAAGGAAGTTTCTGAACAGTCAGTCTCACTTGCAGTGAGTGAATTGAATTATATTGTTAATGAGCTAGTAGAATTACCTGATTATTCTGATTGTGATTTTTTTCCTGCGTTTAGCGTAAGCCATAAAAAGCTTGATTTTTCTGGTCCATCTGCAGAAATTATTTCTCACTGTTGCAAACAAAGATTGGCAATATTAAGTGTGCCTTGTCTGCCATCTGTTTAAATATAAAATTCCCTAATCCTTTTCAGAAACCACCCAGGTGACATCATGTTTAAAGTACCTCTAGCGGAGATTACTCTAGGGCCATTTGAGTTGAAAATAGTAAATGAAACTGCTGTGAACTTGAGAAAGATCGTCGTCAGTGAACACACACTGAAGGGCTCTGTCCTTTAGAAATGCACAAACCTGCTTAATTGTTTTGCTTATTTGTTAAAGTTTTTGTTTTCTTGCACTCTATTTAGAAAATATCTTTGCCTATCTGTTGGGGAAAGGTGGTATAACATTACTGTGAGGCAGTAAATAGAATTCAGGCATGCAAGTTTCATAACTGGTTCTTTGCATGTTCTTTAGTTTTTGTGTTTCCTGCCTTTAGTTCGGCTGTACAGACTTCTAGCTTCTTGTGTTACCAGCTTTTGTCATTACATTCCCATAAAATAAAGTGTAGTCAGCATCTTACACAGCTTGCTGAAATTGCTAATTGCAGAGAGGAGAGAGTGAGTGAGGTTTATTTTTCCTCTGAGAAAACTTTTGATTTTTTAGGACATGTAATGTTTGCAGCTCTATAGGTGCAGTTTTTCAAGAGCTTTGCAGAAAATAAAGCTTTCAGCTGCTTTTGTCGCAGTTCTAAGAGTCAGAGACCTTAGCTTCTGTCAGAAAAATTGTTTTTATCTGTGCTGTTTTTAATTGCTTTATACCTAATACATGATTTATACAGGGAGTGAATAATCCTACCTTTTATTCAGTTGACACTGTAGGGAGAAATAGGAATAGCTAAAGTAGAATTTGGATAGAATGTTAAATTTCATTATTCTGCTATTCTAAGAGTTGCTCAAATATTTTTATAATTACAAGTGATAATATCGAGGGTTTTTGTCTCCAGAAACACCGTGCTAACTTACTGTTGAGTCATAATACTGCTTCCTACAACACATGATTCTCTTCTCTTATTTCTCTGGCTAACATGCTGTGCTTATTCTGAACAGAAGAATATGACAACATTTTCCAAATCTTCAAGTGAGACACTTCGATGTTTTGTGTACATTTATAATTGTAGGAGTTTGTGTGATGACTTGGTAGTCGAACCTTACTCAGTTGTGTAACTTGTGATAAGATACTTGTGTTAAAGAGAGAGATCTTGTACAAGACACAGTGTTTCCAGTATTTTTGATTGTCATAAAGAAATATTTGCAAAATCTCTTAAAAATTTAGTTTTTGTTTGAAACAAACAAAAAAAAAGGGTAAATGGAAGATTTGCTCTACTTTCTGTTTGAGTGGCAGACTGCAAATATGCAATCAGCTGTACTTAGCAGGAAGTATTATTACTTTTGAAGAGAAAAGAAGCAGAGAAAGAGTTTCATGAGCCATGGAAAACTTTGAAACTTATAATTGTGTTAGCTGAAGAATGATTTTTTTTAAGTTTGAAAATCTCCAGAGACAGACAAGTGATGCCTAAAGACTAGGTTAAAACGTATTACCCTTGTTTACTCTGTCCATTTGACAGCACTTAATGTAAGATCAGTTTTGCTTTTTTCCCCTGTATTACAATGTTTACTTGTTTGGACCTTGTACATAGGGAGGAAGCCACAAAGTTGGGAAACAACAATTAAGCAGGAAGATTTGGGTATATACAAGCAATGTAAATCACTGTACTTGAAGATTTAGCTACACTTCTGAGTTGATTGTTCAGTTTTTCCTTTTAGCAGTCTGGGCAGCAGTTATACCTTCTTCCTTCTTATCTGTGGGCTTTTAGAATAGTAAGATAATATTCCCATCTTCCACTTTTCAATGTTCTTTTGTGCAACCTTCTTTTAAACAAAACCAAAAACCTCTACTTTTTCTTTTCTTGATTGTCTCTTCTTGCAGGAATTTAGTTATCTCTTTGGAGTTGCCTAGTACTGTTCCTTATCTTCCTGTTCCTCCCCCAAAAAGAAGCTACAGTGTGTGCTGTAATCACTTAATAAAGCTTCTGTCCCATCTCCAGCTTTCTTTATCCCAATCAGTCTTTCTCTTAGATCTATACAGAGCCACCTTCTCAGTAGATTAGCTTTTTTAAAAATCTAAAACCTAGAAGGGAGCTTCCTGTTTACTTATATTAGGATAAATTTGTCAGCTGCCATGGAGGCAGTTCCTGTGTGACAAATTCAAATAACTCCCATGATTTCCAAGCTGACACAGAAAGGGAAGACTGTGGAAATTCCTTCTGGGATGTTGTGTATACATTCTTTCCAGGGCCAGTCTTTCCTGCTAAGCTCAGAAAAGGGACCTTTATAACCTTATAAGCTTTGACCTTCAACTCCACACTAGAGTCCTTTTAGAGTTGTTGTTGTTGTTATTATTCCTTGCCTTGGAATATAGGAATAGGAATATTTGCTGCACTTTTGAAATTCCAAAGTCCTTTGACTGTGTTGGAGTTTAGAGCTTCTCTTACTGTTTTGCAATGTTTTTCCCCCCTTCTCGCGAGTTGTGCTTATCCTCGCATTTGAAGTTGATCAAAGCTGTCTCACTTACCTCAAAGTGAGAAGACCTAAAAACTTACAGGTTTACAGAAGCTGTAGTAAAAATCTGAAAAAAAAAAAAAAAAAATTCTTCTTAGAGATTAGACAGTCTTCACATCTGAGATAACTAAGTGGATTTATGAGAACTCTTTGGAGCTTGCTTTGTTCCCCTTTTAGAAAAATCTACATTTTCCATAGATAATTTGGGAGGTGGTGGTAAGTGGCTGGAAAACTTACAGTTAAACTTTCCAGTCCATTTTACCTTTTGTACGGCACATTATATAAACACATTTTACATAATTTCCCCCAAAATTTCACATCGATGTTAACTGTGACATTTTGAAAGAATTACTCCACTTTTGAAAATAAATAATTGTTATACAGAATATATTACTATATAATTATATAGTAATATATTATATATATATTATGTTACTTGTGCTTCAGACACATCTACGTGAAATACTGAAATATGTATATTTATGTATCTATAAAATTATTGAAACTTTTATAGTGGAATACCTGTTTTGTTATATTGCCTAGTCAGGAGAAGATGTAGGTTTGGTTTTGGGTGCTTGTTAAATGGTGTGCTGATAAAAGGAAAAAGAACCCTTGTCTCTGCTGCAGGTAAGTTCTGTGTTTCTTATATGTTGAAAGAGAGCTCTATTAAACATGTTTTCTCTTGTTATTTAGGTGTTCTACTATCCTCTTAGCTCAGGAAGAAAAACCTCTTGATTTTGCTCCTCTTGTTTTCACAGGTTTCATTTTAAAGTTCTTCTCATTCTCTTTCATATGATGTAAGAGAAAAAAACAGCAGTTAGTGTCCTAGTTGAAGGGTAACTAACAGCTGTGTTCTACAGCTTGCAAATATTCCAGTGGAGTATTTGATGAATCTAAGCCTTTTCTTCAGTTCAGCTGTAGAGTCTGCAGCACTGGCTTGAGACGCACAGAGCTGTTAAGCAGTATTTTTCCCCAAGATTTAACACTAGTTTCTAAGAGGGTGGTGGACAAATGCCTTTTCCTTAATCTTCTGTTTGGCAGCAGATCTTTTTTTGGAACTGCCAGTAGTATTGGTAGGTTTCTGAATCTCCTCCTAGCACTTGCAAATGAAAACCACTTTATTGAAAGGCATTAACTTGGGTAAGAAATACCCAAAGTCTTTTGTCCAAGTAATATTTGTAAGGAATGCAGCTGACATTTGACCTTGCCCTGGGTTTTGCTGAAGGCAGTCTTGACCTTGTATCTTTCTTTACTTTCTTTCACCGTCCGTGTGTACTTGTGGTGTAACAAAGTTTTATCAGCTACACTTGGTTAGTGTTTCCTCTTACTTAAATGTGTTGCGGAATTTTTAAATTTTTTTTTATCACAGAGTCAACTCTTACAGGTTGGTTTTCTGGATTGGTTTCTAACAAAGAACTTGGAATTGCTAACTTGGAGTTCACAAGCAAGCTCTGAAGGCAGTCGTAGTTACCTTCGTTTATCCTGCTGCAGTTCAACTTTCTGCCACTGTTATTTTGAAAAAAAATCTACACCCATGATACACAGAATTTGTTTTTTAGGGTTTGATATTTTCATTTTGTCCTAACTGTTCTCTAGAGTGAGCTTTTGAAATGGGTGTTAAATTTGGTAAGACTGTCTTGTAATCCTTGTTCAACTGTGAGTTTTAAATCCATTTTAGTTGACTTGCCAATCAGCAACAGTAAAATATATGTGGGTGTTTACTCCCCCCAAAATGGCTATTTGCCTAACAGGAACTGTGGTTCTAAAAGATATGATAAATGAGTTGCGTTGCAAATTCTCACCATTTACTCCTTTTTTTTTTTTTTTTTTTTTTTTTTTTTTCTTTTTTTCTTTTTTTCTTTTCTGAGGAGGAGGAGAAAACAAGGAATAAGAGAAAGAGAGCTGGATTTTTGTGGTTCATGTTTTGTAAATGTGAATAGATTTTTCTCTGTCTGGTGCTGGACGGATATGTTATTATATAAAGTAAAATATCAAAACTTTCTCTAATAATTCTAATTTAAAAGATTTGTTGCCTCTCTGGAAATTATACAATAGGTAATGTTCAAAGTATTATCTTGGTTAAATCCTAGCATTTTTGAACCACTGAGAGATGTTAGCTTGGAAGATTTGGAGGTTTACTACACGTAAAATGTTGGCTAGTGATTTGACAGTAAGATAAGTTATTTTTGGAATGCTGAAAGGAATATTTTCTCTAATTGGAGTCCCAAAATGTGAAAATAGAAACACATTAAAAATGTGATAGGGTTGTTTTTAAGGCCGAACAAGTTCAAAAAGATCTTTTGGTTGTTTGGTGTTTTTGTTAAAATAGAAATCCCAGAAAGTTCTGGGAACTTTGAATTCAGAAATTTTAATTCAGAGTGTTTTAAGTGCTCCAGTGTTGAAACACTTCCATAAAGCTGTTGCTATACATTTAGACTGGTTTAAGTTTGTGCTGCTGCTGCTGAAAGAAAAGCACTTCCTTTCTCCACTTCTTGTCACGTGTTCCTGCCTTCTCCCTTTGTGCTTAGTCTGGTGCTTGGCCCTATGATCGGCTTGTTCAGAAAGTTGGTGGGACTGCACACTGGCCCACACTGCAGAACTGGTACCTTCCATATTGTCAGCTGACCTTCTAGTGGCTAGTGAGTATATCCACATGGTCTTTCCAAGTCAAATGTGTTTTCTTTTTGCCTGCACTTAAAAAGAAATGAGATGTCTTTGCCCATGCTCTGATGCGGTTAGAAACCTTCTATTTGTAGTCCTCAGGCAATGAGCAGGAGGAAATAAACCCTACCTATAAACTGTGCTAGCCATTGTTACCTAGTTTCCGGTTAACTACAGTGATTGGTAGTTGCTACACTTGTACTCCACACAGGGACAGAGGTAGTTTGACAGACACATCTGGGTATATTAAGCTATAATTAACTTAAAAAAATTTACAGATAACGTCCAGAGTCCTCTTGAAGAAACTGGACTTCTGGATGCTACCAGTATTAAAATTAATAACTCAATATCATTTGGGAGCAGAATGTTCTTTTATTTATTAATTTTAAAATTTTTTCTTTTGGACTTAAAAAAACCCCAGACTGAACTAGTTGTGAACAATCTGCATTCTTGTAAGTGAGAAGTTTTTCAGGTGCAGTTTTCCTAATTTTTTTGGCATTAGGGTTCTTTTGTCATGTTATCAATGCTTTCATTTTTGCAGTACTTGGACATTGTATAGATGATAACTAAGAAACATTGTTGATTGTAATTACTTCATTATTTTGTGTACATGTAGTTCTTGTGGTTTATGTTTTTGCTGTTGAATTCAGATGCTGTCTACTAAAAATACTGTGTTTATGAAGGGCAAAATATTAAGCAAGCGAAACAAGAATAAAAATTTATTTTATTGGAAAACAGAAATTGAAGTAAGTAAAAAAGTATCCTAAATCCAGTTGCAAAGCGCTGAGATACTAAAATGCCACTAGATTGCACGTCAACAATAAAAACAGTAAGACATTAAAGTAGACAGTCTTTGAAATCTGTGGGACATGTATAAATATGAAATGCTCAATGCACGTTGCACTGACACTCTTCTGTACATTTCTCCTGCTCATGCCAGAGTTCTGATCCAGAACTATGAATAGGATTTGGCAATGAAGCCTTCATTTCATTTTTGAGTAGCTGGAAATACCAAAAGATAGTTATTCCAAAACCATATCGCATTCCTTTTTCTAAGTCTTAAGTGTTGACAGAACAGCCTGAAATTGCAAGATGAAAGGTAAAAACAAGAAGAAATGAACTGAAAGGTTTTTATGGCACATGCTGCAGCAAGATGCACAAGCTGGCTTGGATCCTCTAAGCAGTATGACTATCAGCATGGGGCTGTGCTTGAGCTAGTATGCCCTGCTAAGAAGCTATCCTAATAGAAGCTTGGCTTGTACCTCAACTTAGCCTCACATAGGCTAATATTTCTAGACCATGCAAACACTGGTCTCTGCAGGAGCTTGCCATTGGGTACCAGTGTCACACATCAATGGTTTTGGTTAGAATAATTTTTTGAAGAATACTAACATCTTCCATTTCTGAGCTCTAAACAGTATGTATGGTAGAGGAGTTCTAGTCATTGCTTTATTCTTGGGAGAGTGCTGTCAGTTGTATTTCCTTGGTTTCTTTGGTCTGTGGAATATCTTGTTGCTATATGGGAGATGGGGACTGTTCAGCAGTTTACATTTTTGTCAGAAAAGCTACCCCATTAGGTTACCCTCCCTTATCCTTATAAAACACCAGGATGTGAGAGCAGGGTCACCCATTGTATAATTAAATGCAGACATAAATCATCAAAATGCTGAGATATACTTATCAATTCTGCAACTTTTTAGTTATTCAGATCTAAATAAATTCTGAATTACCTTGTCTGCTCAGTAAATACTGTTCATGTGTACTTTTAAAATAGTAACCAATAGTAACTAAAACTGTGCTTACTAACATTAAAATACAACTCTATAGTACTTGAAAGAAGTGAATAACTGTGAGATGTGTATCATGACAAAGAAGAAATACCATGCATTGCTGCATTTATATGGAACAGTCTTCCCCATCTACATCTTCCCTATATCCTCATCTGCTTGTGAGAGAGCAGTCACTAAGAGAGTGTTAGGCACTTTCTAAATAAATTTTTAAACCACTTTATTTACTTTATGACTCTAAATATTGCAAAATTGGAACAAATTTAACTTCATGTTCTTGCTGCAGATAACTTAGGATTTCTTTTTGTGATAGAAATCTCTTCAGGGAAGATCTTTTTGTTAGCCTGAAATAAATATTTTCCTAGTAGAATGACAACATGAGACTAGAAAAATTCTCCATGTTGCATATCAGAATTTATTATACTCCATTTCAAAAGGGTTTGCTATTGCTATTAGAAACTCATTGCAGAGTTTAACCAGGAACAAACTTCTGAGTTTTTCAGTTTAAATTAATTTCTGATTGTTTCTTATCCATTTGTTGTTATGCCCACATTATCTTTTTGCTTATTTAGCCACTCTTGCCTCCTTTTTTCTCTGCTATATTTCTAGAACAGATTTAATTTTATTTCCTTTTTATTACATTTTTATTTATCTTGATTTGCTGTGCTGAAAAGCCACACTCCTAGTCTTACCTTCAGGCTAGATTCTCTATTAGAGTAGATCAGAGGAACATTCGTTTTCTTTGCACAATCCATTGTCAATCTTTAATGTGTTCAGGATATAGGTGACAAAAATAGAGCTGGCTAATCCAATTGGTTAGCATTTTATAAAATTATGTAAAAATATTTCACTTACCTAACCTTCCCTAAGCATTCTGGAAATGCTTGTTAGTGCTACTCGGGATTGTATTTTCTTTCATGATGACTTATGATCCTTTTGAGTTTCACTAGATTGTTCTACTTTTGAATCTACAAATAATAGATTCTCTTCTTACAGAAGAACTTTTTATTCCATAATTGTATAAGCTTGCATGTTTTACTGTGTGGTAGGTTGACCCTGGCTGGATGTCAGATGCCCACCAAAGCCCATTCTATCACTCCCCCTCCTCAACTGGACCAGGGGGGAGAAGAATATAACGAAAGGCTCGTGGGTGGAGATAAGGACGGAGAGAGATCACGCACCAATTACTGGCAGGGGCAGAAGGACTCAACTTGGGGGAAAAAAATGAATTTT
>NW_010312660.1:0-10000 GCF_000700745.2 Antrostomus carolinensis
GCAAGCTCTTGGGCAAAAATTCTTTTCCCCTACTGAGAAAGGTTCATACCATAAGATGTCAATAGACCTGGTGATAAATAAGCCATCCCATGATCAAAAAGCCCAAAGTTCTGATGATAACACCAACCTTGGAGCCACATGTTGATCAGCTGGTCTGCCTGTTCTGTTCAATATTATTCCCTGCTACTGGAAGGATTGATGAAAACACTACCTGAGCACCTGATCCTTTAATCAACTGCCCCAAGGCTCTGAAATCTCTTTTGATTGCCCTTGGATTTCTCTTGGTTACTTCTTCGTTGCCGACATGAAAGAACAATAGTGGGTAATAGTCTGAGGACCTTACCAGACTAGGGAGTTTTCTGGTAACATTTCTCATCCTAGCCCAGGGGAGGCAGCAGACTTCCCTGTGGGCTGGGTCTTCTGGTTGGCATATCAGACCCTCCATTCCCTTCAGAAGGGAGTCACCTATGACAACTACCCTTCCTTTTGTTTTTATATGAGTAGTTATGATGCGGTGAGGGCTGCCTAATGACCCCTTCAATCGAGAAGGACCTACATCCACATCAGCAGTAGTCTGCCCTTCCAATTCCAGGGCCTCATACCTGTTGCTTACGGGCACCTGGGAAGGTGGGGCAGGCTTAGAGTGGATTCGCCTGCTGCCCTGAGCAGTAACCTGCTTCCATCCTCCCCTGTCTCCTGGGTCTCCTCCTTCTGCCTGGTGGTGGCGAGAGGGTGAGAGGACCTTTGTCTCCTCTGTCACAGTTGGCTGGTGCATCAGTCTCTGTGATGGTAGAGAACAATTCCACCAGTCTATCTCCTCCTCTGACTCCCTGATACTCCTCAGCCTGGACACCTCCTCCTGAAGCTCTGTCACCAGGCTGAGCAATTCCTTACTTGAGTGCATTTCCCACAGGAGAGCTCACTACTGTCTTCTGACACTGGCCTGAAATTAAAGCAGATTTGCTGGTTTAGTGGTGAGGCCTGGGAAGCCAGGTATGAAACATAACTAGAAAACACCCCACAAAAACTTGTGAACCTCACAACAGCCACAGACCATGCCAGGAAGGAGCTCTGCCTTTTCCTCCTTGAGCATCTCCCTGTATCACTGCCACAGGCACACACTGTCACTGAGTTCCCCTCCATAGAATCATCAAATAGAATCATCAAATAGAAGCATCAAATCATTTTGATTGGAAAAGACCTTTAAGATCGTCAAGTCCAAAGGAAAACAACACTGCCAAGTCCACCTCTAAACCATGTCCCTAAGCATCACATCTACATGTCTTTTAAATACCTCCAGAGATGGTTACTCAACCACTTCCCTGGGCAGCATGTTCCAAGGCTTGTCAACCCTTTCAAGGTTGAAGAATTTTTTCCTACTGTCTAATCTAAACCTCCCCTGGAGCAACTTGCGGCTGTTTCCTCTTGTTCTATCACTTTTGGTGGGAAAGTACTCGATCTCCCCCTGTTTCATCAAGACAGCTCTGAGCAGCAGCCACTATCATTGCACTGTACAATACAGGGTGACAAAATATCTCTGATTCATTCCCAAATCTGCCTTTTCCAGCTCAACACCCTCTACTTCTCTTTATCACCCACCACTCAGCATCCTCAGAGACAAAACTCTCTGAAGCCACAAAGCCATAAATGCCAGCAGGGACGGTAGTGATGCCAGCAGGGACGGTAGCAGGAGTTAAAGCAAGTGCTGGGCTAGAATTTGCTGCCAGAAATGTGGCTGGAATTACTACAACTGTTATCTCTTTTAATCTTATCTCTTTTACAGGCTCTGTCACCAGCTTCCCAGTGAGCTGTAAGTATTGTAGTACCATCAATTAGATGTCCATTAGTACTGCAGATATCACTTTTCATGCAGCATTATGGAGGCACGGATTTATAAAATGTCAATATTTTCTTTCCCTGCATTATGTTAATCATGCTGTAAGTTGCCACACTAACGGTCTTTGTGGAGGCTGGGATATTTATGCTGATTTAACATTTACAAGCCGCCAGTCTGCCTGGGCGCAGCACTCCACACAAACACATGTGAAAGGCTAATGGGCTGAACTGAAAAATGTGTCTGACTTAAGTAATTTTATAAACACTTTAAACACATTAGGACACTTACACTGCTCTGCAGACACAAGGCCTGGTCCTATTCACCATCAAACTGGTGGCAAAATTCCCACTGACTTCCCTGAGACCCAGCTCACTGTGCCTTAACTCCATAAATGTACAGTAAATGTGCAATAAATGTAGAAAATGTAGAACCACTTCCCTCCCACAGCAGAGAACTCCCCGAGCACAGGATACACAGGCTACATGCTGGGAGCTGGGACCGTGGCTGGGCTGGGCTGGGCTGAGAGCCTGCGATATTTGCAGAAAAGCAGCATTTGGAGCAGGATTTATTCCTCCCCTGTTCTCAGGTTAGGTGCCTGCGGGACCTGTGCCATGTGCAAGCTGCCTCGGAGATACTTAAAATTAGATTAGATGAGTCCTGCCATCCAGTTACACCCACGGTGATGCCCTTGTAGGCTTAAGGCTGGACTAAATGGAGATCTGACAGCACTCCTCAGCAGTGCTGCATGTACATTGGAGGGGCAGGTGCATTGGGGCATAGGAAAGAGTATTTCATGTACTTCACGCTGCAAGGAGCTGAGAGGATGGGATGTATCAACTCAGCCCCCTCAGACATTCCAGGAATCTTCTTCTTAAACAAGAGGTTAGTTAGAAATGATGTTGAGTGACTTCACCACCAGCTTTTCTTTCCCATCAGTATCATTTTGCCAACTCCCATCTCAGTTCTCCAACCACACTCCCCTTCTGCTCCATGTCCCCAAACAGTCCCCAGAGCACCACCCTCCTTGCTCTTCACCTCCTTCCTTTGCCTACAGAAAATTTGGCAAAGCGGAGGTGGCTGCCCTCGCGCTGTCCATGTTGTCCTTTTGTCTCTTCAGATGCTGTCGTGTCCCCTTTACAGACATTTGCTGTTCCCCCTCTTTGGCAGCTTTCTGGGCCAGGAGAGGTTGTGTCAGTGTATGTTTGCTCAGCACTGAACACTGCAGAGCCCTGATCCACCACGGGAGCTCCCAGGCCTGATGGAGCCCAGTAGCTGCTCCTGCTGCTGACAGGAGTTTGTAACGGAGAAGCCTGTTGGTTTCTTTTAATGAGAGAGTAATTTCTATTGACATTGGTTGCTCTGAGTGTCAGTATCACAGTATCATCCTCATTTTGCAGCACTTATTTCAGAGTCTTGACATGATAACAATGTCTAGTTAATCTTGCATGGAAATTTCCTTTCAGTGTCCATTGGTCTGCACTGATTTATGCGGACACCGCTTTCTTGTGTCACTGTGAACTGCTCTCCATAGATTTTCTGTGTCATTGATTTGCCATCATCTCCACAATCCAATACAATTTTCCTCCACTTGCATTTGATATTCTCATGTTGACACCAAAGACCTGCATCACTAATATTGTATTAACATCATTCTGACATGGGAACAAATCCTCACGCTAATAACATTTACTGATGGTAACTCACCATAATGCAGTTACCAGTAATTTGCTTCCAGAGGATTCACTCTGTGGACTTGACATCCAGACATCCTCTCTGAAGCGTTTCTGTTGATCAGACCCTGCAATGCAATGTTCTAGCTAAATGAGCAATAATAACTGCAATACTGTTAATTTGATTGATTAGATCTTCAAAGACCTTTACAAGTAAATATATTATTCTCCCAACAAGAAATAAACTTCCCATTCCATATCAGAATAAGCAAGGGAGTTTTCTTAAGTTTATTGTATGAAAAACCAGTAGATGATCCTTGGAGTAAGCAATAGCCCAAGGGCTATGTCAGTTATGTGGGAGACCCACAGTCCATCCGCTCCTCTACCTGACCCAGACAGGCTCCAGATGGCTGCCCTGACCTGTTGGCCATTCCTCATTCAAGGATCTCATTTTTTGTTACAGCCAGAAATTCTGGCTCAGACACTAGCAATCTCTCTCAATAAAATTTAATCAATACTGATATGTTCCCATGAAAAGTTTCAGTTTTAATAAATCAGCGTTTTCCAAGAAAAAAAACATCTGGTTGGAAAACTCCCAGCCCACTCACGTCTCTGCTATCGGCTACAGAAAGTCAATATTATTCTCCATCATCAGGACTGCCTCTACACTCCAATTTTTTAAGAAAGAGAAACTAAGGTCCTAATAAAGGGTATTGTTTTTTTCAAAAGTGCCCGAATGATGGAAGACCCCAGCAATTTCATAGGACTCCAGTTCCAAAGTAACTTGTAACCTTTTGAAAATCCCACCCCAAATCTATCATTTTGAAGTCTGTTTGATTTTTAAAATCTGGGGTTAAAAAACACAGCAAAAGCTATACAAAAGCTTATTCAAGACCACACAGCAAGATCATACTGTCCATGTTGATGATAAAAGGAAGTTTTGAAGACTCCTCTAGCCAAGGTGTGAGTAGGGCAGCAAATCCAGGCTCTTTGCGGACCACGCTGATGGAGGCAGCTCTTTTTTCCCCTTAACAGTTGTATATGTCACTCAGCCACAATTTCATTCATTTACCAAATTAATTTAAACTGTCCAAAGCCACAGCAGGGCCCCTGCCAAAAGGAGATGTTACCCACAGGTGCATTTTAGCAAACTTTATTGAGAAGGCTCCTCCAAGCTCACCTAGCAAAAGCTATAGATGACACCACTACTCTGTATATTGCCCATTAGCAGAAGACCCAAAGTAGCCCAGTTCTGACTTCCAGTAGCAAACCTGGCGTCCTCCTAGTCAACTGAGATATTTTGGGGAAAACAAAAGGCTTTGCTGAGTTACCCACACCTCCTGTTCCACTCACTGAACCAAACAACCTATTCAGCAGAGAGCTTTAGGAAAGCTCAGTATTAAATTGTCATTTTGTCAATAAAATGTCATTTCATCAATAGTACGTCCAGGTGGCCAAATGTTTCTGCATAATTAATTTAACTGATGCATTAAGGAATGTTATACACAATATTAATCAAAGAGTACTGTCAATATAAGGAGCATATATAAACTCAGCTGAGAAAACTACAAACCTGTTTGAAAGCTAAGCTCTTTTTTTCCAAGATGATCCTTCAGCCCAGGGAGATGTGGGTTCTGCTATTGAAAATGCAGTTAAGAAAATAGCATCATAGTCTGTGGAAATATATGATTTAATTCCCTAAACCATTTCTTTGTCAGCAGAGCTTTACTGGGACCTGAATTTAAAGGAAGACTACAGCCTTAAAGGAAGCAGGATTTGTGCTTCTTGGGAAATTCTACAATTTTGATATTTGAGTTTGTTCTGAATAAAAATAAATTTAAATATGTTGTAAAAGTTTCTGAGAAACTATGGCTTTGAAAATATGCTGTCAAGTCCAGTAAAAGCATTTTCTTGCAGTATGGACTGAAATGCTTTGCCATGTAAGATTTTTACCAAGTCAATTCTGCAATGAAAATGAGAGTGTTTAACCCCAGGACTGTCAGAAATTCCTCTCCGAGCAATTGCTGAGTGCAGCCGCAGCTGGTCACGCAGGGTGTTGACCACCACTGACCTCTCCTCACCATGCTGACGTCCTCTTTGCATGGCCTTCTCCAGACACTGCCTCTCGCTCTCCCACCACCCCTCCCCAGCCCTGCATCACAGACCTGGACCCTCACCCATTTTTGTCTTCCCCATCCCTCCTCAACTCCTGCCACCCTCTCTCTCCTCCCAGCTTTCATGTCTCTGACTCTTCGGTCCCCCTACCTGCCTCCATCACGTCCAGCTCTGAATTTCCCTGCAAGCCCTCATTGCAGGTGCGGTACCCACAGTGCTGGGTGAGCATCACTCCCCCAGCTCCATGCCACCACTGGCTCCTTCCTCGGCCCATTTCCCTCGCTGTGGTCAGGTCTGATTCCTTGCTTCTCTGGTAGCAGCTGCTGGGTCCCATGGGAAGCAGAAAAAGCAATGACAGAGAGGGAAATCCTGCTCGGATCCTGCCCAGGGCTTTCTCCGGAGCAATCCCTGGGAAATGCAGTGAAGGAGGCTGCATAGCACACAGAGGAGCCACTTTCGAAAGTTTTATGATTTGGCCAAAGGCTGGGTTTGTGGGATCGATGACAGGAGCTGTGCCCTGTACCAGGGGGCCTGATCCACACCAGCCACAGCCATAAATCACAGCTCAATGGGGATGCAAACACCCTCGCTGGAAAGACCTTAAGCCAGGAGAAACAATGACATTATTTCTTAACCTCAGTCTTGGAAATGGCTGAGCCATTTTTGCTGGCTTAAAAAAAAAAATCAGGCAGATATTTTAGCTCAGGAATTTCAGCCCAGTTGATCAAGTGTGGTGAAATTAGAAGCAAGTAAAAACAAGTCTTAGAAGGGGCATTTTTGGCATTTTTATTTACAGACAAAACCAGCAGCTCTGTCATTAGTAGCAATAATTCAGACAAGGTAAATACAGTATCGCTCTCACTCCTTCAAGGGATAGCATAGTACAAGGCTCAACGGAACAATGCAGCAGCATCTACAGGAACTGTGTTGAATTTTATTTTGACAGTATATCTGAATATTTTCAGAAAGTTTTCAATAATTTTGTTGGCGTCAATCATTCTACCAGGTAAATATCTCCACTGTAATCAGCAGAGCTGCATGAACAAAGCAAATTAGTTCTGCTCTTAAAACTAAGCATTTTATTCTGAAGTTAATAATATGAACTTTAAATTATTTTCTGGCCTCCTATAAACAAGATCATGTTCTAGAAATTTTCATCAGAGATATTATTAATTCCATTACCTTCTTGTAATTATTTCCTCGCCTTAACATGGGAAATTTGATGCTACAAAGTGTTATCTGTCCCCAGAAAATTATAGATGCCACAACAAGTTGCCATGTCCTGCATAAATAAGCCAGTAAAGCAAAGAAACCACTTAGATTTATCTTTTATTTGTGTTTGATATTTTCAGTGTGTCTGCATTTTAAATGTATTTTAATGTAAAGGTTAATGGAGTTTTAATAAAGGGCAGATGGCTACTCTAATTGCAGAACACCCAGCATACTCTTTTAAAAACCTCTTTAGCTGGCTCGACAGATATTAATAATTCTGAATGCCATTAGAAAAAGCAGAGATTTGAATCAAATTATTCTTCAAAGTCAAATTTATTATCAAACCAAAACTGCAATCATTGCATACATTTTGCAAAGAAAAATTGTATTATCAATATATTTCCCATCGAGTGATTCTGTGAACTCTCTATTATCTATTATCTATAGCTAAATTATATATACTAAAGCACCAAACGTTGAACTTCCCATTATATATTGTTTTTTATCCAGATGTCAACTTTCAGGTTGTTTTTTTTTTTTTTAAATTCTCTAAACATTTCCCTGTTCACACGGTCTCCTCTCTGCTTCACTAATTTGATCTTTTTTTGCAAAAGCGTGATTCCTGGCTCACATAACATTACGTGTGCACATCGCAATCCCTGGTATGTGCCTTAAAAAAAGAAGAAGAAAAGGAAATAAAAAGCATGAGCTATTTTGTACTGGGCCCTGTGCCAAGAAGAGCCTCCTGCCTCCAGAAAATACAGTGAAAGCAAACTGTATCTATGAATATCTTCAGAGCAGCCAGTTCACTGGGAGTGGAAGGTGGCCAAATGCTGCTAGGGAATGTAGAAGCCACAAGTACAAATCCTGTGGGTTTTGTCATCAAAATAATTTGATTCTTTGAGTATTTAGAGTCAGACACTTCAAAGTCCTGATTAAATCCTCGGTAGCTCTGATGTGAATCTGAAGTCACAGCAGAATAACCGTGTAACACCTGAAATAATTTAAACTGGACAGCAATTTTCAGCTTTGGAAATAATTTCTATAACCTCTTCCTGCCCCCACTGCAGACCCCTCCGCACGAGCCCTTGTACACCATAACCATCACCATCACCCTCTGAAATTAGCAGTTACATTAACAAGGTTTTGAAATATTGGCTGGAATGCGGTTTGGGGCTCTAGAATGGAAGAGAAGTAAGTTTTATATCATTTTATGAATGGACATTAATCAATGCTAAATCACAATGAGAGTCTTATGGAATCAGATATTACAATCTCCTAAATCGCACAAGGAACTTGCCGTGATTAATGCTGCTACAACGACATTTGATACAATTAATAGTGGGAGCGGAGCGGTTCACATTCAGGTTTTACTACATTAGGTGCTTTTTCTGAGCCCACCATGGATGGGAGGGACCTTTGGAACCTCAGCCAGGAAACAATAGTATTTGTCACATTATTAATCTGTCCTAATGATTCATCTTTTATCCTTCCTGACATTTATGTTTTTCCTCTGACACACACACTGGAGGCCCAAATAGTCCCAGAGCTGAACGATGTGAAGGTGAAGGGAGTCTGCATGTGTCTCCTGAAGAGGTGGCAGGTATCACACTCCACATCCACATCTATCTCTTATTTCTCCAAATAATTCCTTTAAAATAAATTGCAAGAAGCATTGACCAATTCGAGAGGGGTCCCATGGAGGTAGTAGGGCTGGAGACTGAGACTGGGACCACCTCAGTCTTGAAAACTCAAGGCAGCCTCCACGATCTACAGATTTGAGGTCCTCCTGGGGCACTCCCATTTGGAGGAACCAGTGACACAAGGAGGTGACTTGGGGACAAGCAAAATGCAACTCTGTCTGCTACAGCGTTGACTCTCAGCCCAGCTTTTCTCTGCTCAAGCCCACAGCTCTCAGGGAGAGGTTCAGCATCACCTCAGATGTGGGTGGGAGATGACTTCTCTGTGCCAGGTGTTTAAGCAAAAGCCAGTAAAGGGCCATCAGGACGAAGAATGTCCTAGGTACCTGTGTACAAACAGCATCTGAGACACACAGCCCCCACAGCGGCCCCCAAGCCCTCATATGTTGCAGGGCAGGATGGGGTGGGTTGGACCAGGGAGAGAGCATCAGCTGAGGGATGAAGAACCAGGAGACTTGGGGCATTTGTGTCCATCTGCACCAAAGGGGGAGCCCCAGGAGGAAGAGGGAGCAGAAAGCAGAGCATGCCCCCCACACAATAGCACTGTCACAGCCCAATCACACTCTCTTGTCCCCCTCTGTGCTTCTGCCAGCCCCCTCCCTGGAGCCAGCCTGCTCCTGGGGCGCTGCTCCCTCAGCCTTGTCCATGTTCAGGTGCCCCCACCATGGGCTTGTAGGGTCCCCCAATGACTCACAGCCTGGGGACAGAGCCTGCCCAGCTCACAGAGAAGGTGAATCAAACTTCTATTATTATTTAGTTTTAATATAGTCTGTGGCTGCTCTGGGGAGGAGCAGATGGGGAGGGGGGCCTGCACTGGGGACAAGATGACTCTGGAGAGAAGTTATATGCGATGACCCACGCTGCCCACCCTGTCTTTTAGGGCCTTCCCCACGGGGGAGGGGGGAGCAGAGAAGGTGAAAGAGCACCGGCCCCACTGTCTGCTTCTGATACAGGAGGGTCACCTGTGTCCCCCTCCATCCGCAGCACATCCCTGGGGCAGTGCTTGGGGAGGGGGGAGCTCGCAGACTACCCCAGCCAGGAGGGGGCTGGTTATTTAATACCCCATTACACGTGTTTAATGTATATGTAATACCCAGTTATTCCCGCTCTCGTCCCCAGCCCCGGTTCTTGACAGGGACAGGCAGTGGGGGGGTACCTGCGATGGGTCCCACGCTGGAGGGGAGGGCTGCGGAGGGAGGAGGGGGGTGGAGCCCCGAAGGCGATTCGCAGCCTCCGGGGCACCCTGGGGCTGTGCTGGGTTAAAAACCCGCAGATTTTCCCCCAAATCGCACGGTTTGTCTGTAACCGTCGGTTTCCTCGCAGGCGATTTTCAGCCACCCGCGCTGCGCGCAGCCACCGCGGCTGGGATTGCGCGGAGCGCGGAGGGGCAGCGGCGCAGCCGGTCCCAAGCGCGCAAAATAGCCGCGGGGTTTCCAAATGATGCATTTAGCCAGATGTTTAAGACG